>NC_135311.1:88029054-88330854 GCF_048772815.1 Callospermophilus lateralis | reverse complement strand
TTTTATATCTAAGGTCTATTTTGTCCTCCCACATTCCTGTACTTTATTTCCCTCTATCCTGCATGTGATGGGGGATGCAGGTGGGAAGGCCACAGGTGGGAAACAGGTGGGGCAGGAAGGAACGATCAGGGCAAGAAGGGCCTAGGGTGGTTTGATTAGCACTTCCCTGTTTTGCTGGGAGCTACTTCATTACAGTTATTTAGGACTTGGGGACTTTAACATTTCAATTTCTTCAGTTGTTGTTCTAGTTTTTCCCGGTCTCAGATGGAACTCCATTGTCTTTATGGACTCCATTTTCTATAAGGTCTCCATTTTCTTTATTGGACTTGATATTAGACCCGTTTTACCTCCACTAACTGCCTATCTTTAAATCTGGTTTCAAGAGTACACATCCTTATCTTGTTCCTACAGAAAGAAACTTCAGAATTCACCATTAGATATATATTTTTTTGTTATAGAAGCTTTATAGAATACCATTATGTGTCTTTAGTTTGTTAATGGTTTTGTCATGAATGGCTTTTGAATTTTATCAGGTGTTTCTGCCTTATGTATTGATGTGATCATTTGGTTTTTCTCCTTAATTTACCTTATATGGTAAATTACTTTCATTGCTTGTCTAATGATAAATCAAACATGCATTCTTGGAAGTAACTTGTCTTGGTTATAATGTGTCACTCTTTTTGTGTACTGTTAGATTATGCTTGTTGATATATTTTTTTAAATTTTGCAACTAATCTGTAACTTATTTTTCTTGTGATTCCCTTTTTGGCTTTTGTTTTGAACATTATACTGGTCTCAAAGAACATCTTGGGAAGTATAATCTTTGTTGTATCCTCTGCAAAAACCTTGGGTAAGATGCTAGTTATATCAGAAAAGAAAGAATTGGTTTTATTCACTGGTGGGGTAATCTAGGTCAGGAGTGTTCCTTTTGGGAAGGCCTGTTATGGATTAAATGTTTTCAATGAGCATAAGGCCAATGAAATTTCTCATTTTAATTTTGTTAAATTGTTTTGCAAGGAATTTCCATTTTTATATAAATTGCAATTTTGTTGGAATAAAGTTTTCATAATATTCTCTTTTTACAATTTTTATATCTGTAGAATGTGTGATTATTTCTCCCTTTTTATTCCTGAAATTGTTTTTTGTTCATTTTCTTTTTTTCCCCCCCTTGGTCAATCTTGCAAAAGAGCAAATATTTTATTTGCTTTTACAAAGAATCAACTTTTTTATCCCCTTTCTTTTATGTCTGTTTTATTACACTGAATTTTGCTTATACTATCATTATTTATTTTTCCATATTGTTTTTCTTTTTTTTCATTTTTTTAATTTATATTTGACAGTGGAATGCCATACAATTCTTATTACACATATAGAGCACAATTTTTCATATCTCTGGCTGTATACAAAGTATATTCATAGCAATGTCTTCATACCTGTACTTTGGATAATAATGATCATCACATTCCACCATCATTTATAACCCCATGCCCCCCCTTCCCCTCCTACCCCTCTGCCCTATCTAGAGTTCATCTATTCCTCCCAGTTTTTCCATATTTTGAGATGATTTTGTTCTTTTTGTAGTTCTTTGAGATGAATGCATATAATCATTAATTTTTAGCATGCTTACTCCCAAATTTATGAATTTATATATAAACATTTCTCTTTAACCACCCCATATGGTCTAATAAGTAACATTTTAATATAATTTATTCAAAATATATTTTAATTTTCATTTATAAGTAACCCAAGGGTTATTTACAAGTGTATAGATTAACTTTAAAGCATTGGGGGATTTTCTAGCTATCTTCATTATTATTAAGCACTATTTTAAGTTCTCTGTAGTCAGGAAATTCTCTGAATTATCTTGAGACTTGCTATGTAGCATATTGATTTATCATTTTTGGTAAATGTTCCATGCATATTTGAATATAATATGTTGTCTATATTTGTTCATGTTCTTTAAACATTTAAATTAGAATATTTTGTTATTCATAGTGTGTAAATCTTCTGTCCCTTACTAAATTATTTTAGTCTGTTTTTTTCTCAATGACAGAGATACGATAAAACCTCTGGATATAATTATGGGCTTTTCTATTTATCTTATAATTATTCCAGTTTTGGGTATGGATATTTTGGATTCACATTTCAACTGTATACAAATAATTTAGTACTATGTTTTATTGTATTAACAATATAATTATTGTGAAAATTCTTCTTTGTTTCTAGTAATAGCTTCTTGCCTTCAAGTCCAAACTATCTGCTATTAGTCTGTCCTGCTTGGCTTTCTCTTGGTAGAAATTTATATCATTTATCTTTCTCCATTTAAATCAGTCTATATTTTTCATTCCAGTATTAAAATATTTATTTAACTAGGCAGCAAGTTATTTGGGTTTTGATGTAATATATATACACCTATGAATATACATATGTATTGTTGTTGTTTTGTTTCAACTCTTCTCTCTCTTTCCTCAGATTTGTTGGATTGAGGTTGTTTCATTATTTACTTCCATATTAACCTTTTTAACCACACTGTTTTTTATTATCCTTCTAATGGTTTCCTTAGGGATAACAATAAATATCCTTGACTTAGTACATTCTACCTTACTACCTTTTTCCTTTTGTAGATAAAATAATGACCCAGAACTCTTTTACTCCACTTCTAGCTTTTACAATGTTTTAATATGCATTTGCAATGGCATGTATTGTTAAACTACACAAGGAATATTATCAGTGAGACAATTATCAAGTTATTAGAGCCTCAAGTTATTATTGTCTGCTTGGTCATGCTCAAGCTACATTCTCTGGACTTTTCTTCTTGCCATCTCCAGGATCTGCAGGATTTGAGACTTTTCAACAAAATAATAATAATAATAATGGAAGACAAAAAACAGCAGGGAGCTCTTTTATCCTGGGTGGTGTCAGCATGTTTTCATTTGTATGGGTGCCTTGCTAACCTCACAGTCCAGTTTCAACCATCTCTTTAGACCTTGCTTTCCTCAGTCAGAGGCCATTTCTAAGAGCTCCAGTTGTTCTTTTTGGAACCCCAGGCAGAGTTCTTTTCTCTCCACCCAATGACTTCTAGTGAGAAAAGTCCCAGTAGGTTACTTGCACAGTGGTCCTGGCCACACGCATGGGCAATTTTCTCCACTTTAAAAGGTCTCTTTCCATATATCATGTCTAGTCTGCACACACCTTCCAGAAAAGACAAGATGGCCAGTTCTGGCTTGCTCCCTCTGACATCTTTCTTTATGCCTTTGTGCCCTCCTTAAAGAAGACTAAATCTTACCTTTGGGGAGAAAATCTACCCCATTTTCCCTCAGCCCAGAACTATCAGCTGTTTTATGTTGTTTTTCCTTTGTGTGCACTGGCTGCTTATAAACCTCATATCTTTTTATGCCCACCCCCATTTGGTATGGCTTGGATATGAGATATTCCCCAAAAGCTCCTGAGTTAATACAATAATGTTCAGAGGTGAAATGATTGAATTATGAGTGCTGTAACCTCATCAGTCCATCCAGTTTGAAGAGACTAAGTAGTAACTGTAGGCAGATAGGTCATGGCTGTAGGGGTGGGGTACCCCAGAAGGGTTAATCCTCCCTACAGCCTCTTCTCCTTTCTCTCTCTAATTCCCTGCCACTATGAGGTGAGTAGCACTCCTGTGTCATGCCCTTCCATCATGATGCTCTGTCTCACCTTGGCCCCAAAGCAATGGACTTGACTGACCATGGACTGAATCTCTGAAACCATGACCCAAAATGAACTTTTACTCCTCTAAGATGTTCTGGTCAGGTATTTTGGTCATGACACAAAAAGCTGACTAACACACTCCTTTTAGTATTTAGTTACCTTTAAATTAGCGAATAATTCTAAGTTAAATTTTTCTTATTTAACTTGTCTGATTTCCAACTCCTGACTAAAGTCTAAGTAACATACTCAAAATTCGAGTAGTTGTTTCCCATTATTTACCATTTCTGAGACACTTTTTCCCTTTCAACATTTCTGTGATGACATCTGAGATTGTTTTCTTACTGTGGGAAGAGCACTTTTTGATATTTATTGAAGTGTGTGTCTGCTGACAATAAATAATCTCAATCTTTGTCTATTTTACATTAAAAATGACTGTTTTATGTTACTTACTAAAGAATAACTTGATCTGTGTAGACTCTGATGTTGGCAGTTACTTGTTTTCAGCAATTTAGCAATGCAATTTGTTGTCCTTGGTTTATCACTTCCTTTGATGAGTCAGCTGTCAGTCTCATTGATGTTTCTTTGAAGGTAATGTGTCTCTCCTCTGTTTGCTGCTAAGGTTTTCAATTTTTGTTGTGTATGTTTTTAAGTAGATTTTACTATTCTGTGCCCAGAACTGTTCTTCACACTTTCTCTTAGAGTTCAAAGGAATCTTTGAATTACACTGACTTGATATAACTATATCAGTTCTAAGAAACTGATCTCAATCACTTATTTTTGTAATATTAGTCTTGCCCCATTTCCTTTTTGTCCTCCTTCTCTGACTTCAATTATATGTATATTAAATCCCCTTTCACTCTTTTGTGTATCTTCATGCATTTTTCACTCCATGTATGTGGATTTGCAAATGTTTTATTGACCTGCCTTCCAAGTTAGTATTAGCCTCTTCTGCAGAATAAATTTGCTGTTATAATAAATTTGGCAAGTTTTTATTCCCATTATTATATTTCTCACATATTCTATTTCCATGAATTTTTAAATATAGGCCAGTTCTCTTTCTCCATGTTTTCCTCTCTCTCATGTTTTTCTCTATGAATATAGTAATAACTTATATTATAATGTCTGTCCCATAACTCCAGTTTCTAGACCATATGAAAGTCTATTTCTGTTAAACTGTCTTGACCATTTGGTTCCATTCCCTGAAATGTCTACTAATCCCAGATTGAACATCAAAAATTCTATAAAATATGTGGTACCTTATTTTTACTTTTATTTTTAAATTTTTCCATTACCTTCAAAATAAAGTCTAAATTCAATATCTAAAGTTACTCTATGTTCATACATATATAATATATACACATATGTAGTATATTCTATATATAGTTTACTCTGTGTTCATATATAAAAATCATATATATATATACATATATATGGTATATATATGGATATATATTTTATATATATATATATATATATATATATATATATATATATATATATGTGTGTGTGTATGTGGCTATATAGTATATATATCATAGTGTATAATCCTAGAATTACTGTGTATAATTGAAGTTAATATTATAAATGACTACATACTTGTTACTGAATTTTTCACTTTATTTTGATATCTTCTAAAATATGTCTATATAAAATAAATGGATAGGGGCTGGAGCTGTGGATCAGTGGTATTGCACTTGTCTGGCATGTGTGAGGCACTGGGTTCTTTTCTCAGCACTTTATATAAAATAAATAAAAGTTTTATCAACAACTAAGAAAAATTTTTTAAAAATGAAAGTAATGAATGCATTTTTTGAAAGGCTATATGAAAGAAATCTCAAGTAAATATCATCTTCATTAAGAGAGTAAGTTGCATTTGGAAGAGATTTGCTTTTATCCTGGGGATTTCATTATATATATATATCTCAGGTAATTATTTTTAAAGTCTTACAATTGGCATTAAAATGAATAAAAAGCAACCAAGTATTTGAAATTTTTATACACTTTGTTAAGCCAGTAATTGGTCACAGATATTTAATGTCTGAGTAGGTGTCATCATCATTAATAGTATGATGCCAAAGAATTACATAGTGAAAAACTATTTGTGGAGAAAAAAAAATCTTTGAACAATTGTGAACATGACAGTGGGCAAAGACAGAAAGAGAGAGAGAAAAGAAAAGGATACATAGCAAAAAAGTAATATTTCCAATGAATCCTGTGTTCCACCATTGTGGAGGAGTTATATTTATGTCATATCTAAATATAACAGAACAAGTCAGTATGTTGAAGAAAAGGAATTAAAATAGAACTAAGTGCCTGGGCCTGCATGTTAGCAGGCAACAGAGGCAGACTCCAGACTTCAAATTGGAGCTTAGAAGAAAGTATTTTCTTCCCAAGTTCTAGACAACATTTATCCCTTCCCTGGGTATTTTCACAAGCAATACTATCTGCCTGGATTTATTCACCTTAGGACAGCTGCTGCACATTTTTATCACCTACTGTCTCCTCTAGTCCCACAAGTTAACAGTCATATATATTTCTCGGATAACCTACAGAGGTAAAACTGCCCCAAAAGTTTCAGTTTTCAAATATTGAATATTGATCTGTATAGCATTGGTCATAATGGACTAGGATATCTTGGCGTCTCCATGAGGTAAAGGCAATATTATTAATCTATGAGATAACTTATATAAATAAAATCAAAGTTCTACCTCTTTTTGTGACTCACAAAATGGCTAAGCACATTTTCCAAAATATCCGAGGTTATTTCTTTGATGGTCTGAATTAACATGACTGGGTGTCAAGATGTTGACTGCTATCTCAAGGACCAATGAAATTTCAAACTTTGATGAGAGAAAAAGAGTGTATGATTACATAGCAGACAATACAACTTGTTAAACAAATCTTTGATATTGCTTATCAAAATTCAGTACACCATGACTGGAGTTTCTGAATTTAAAAAAGATATTTCAGTTACAAAAATAGTTACATTACAACTGGAGAATTGCTTGAATTTTTAAAATGACCTCTTTGAGTAGGAATTATTTTGCAGTTTTAAGAAACGCAGGAAAAATGACAAACCCAAAACATGATATTTTAAATACTTGTATTCAGATCTTCAAAAATCATTTTTTCCTTACCAATTCTGAAAGCAACTACATTTTTTTCTGGATTTGGTTAACAATCACACTTTCTTTTGGTCCAAAAACTGTGTATTTTGTATTACAAAAGCTTCTCATTGTTTCCAGAAAAAGAATATTGATGTCATTCCCAGGGAACAATCCTCCTTGGGGTTTCTCTGGAAAAGCTTGTTATGCTTATTTCTTTCCATCCCTACTTATCTGTGCAAGGAACTCTGCTAGGCACAAGGGATACAATGATTAGTAATAAAGATTTCCTGCCAATAAGAGATGAAACACAAACTTGCAAGAACACACACTGTGTTGATTTGAACCTGGATTTCAGTCTGGTTTTCTAACTCATCTTTCAGCTTCCTAATAAGAAATTTTATAGGCATTTTATCAGATTATAGTTCAAAATATAGCTATGAATCAAAGTTGATACAAATGCAAACTATTTTCTTTATTTTTATAGCTGTTTTTCATTTAAGTAAAATAGTAAAAATATTCTTCTCTCCATAAAAATAAAAATTTGCCCCAGAGTAAAATACAGAGCATTTTGAAAATATTTTTCTTTATCAAAGCATTGGTTACGTGAGATTTTCCATAAAAAAGAGTTCTAATCAAAATAATTTTGTGAAATAATGTTATATCCCTGGGTGGAGAATCCCAGTATATACAGCATATTAAAATATTTGAGTAGTTAGTCCTCTCAATTAAAAATTCTAGTAAGTTGGTTTGGCTTACTCAGCTTTTTTCAAACTTGTTTAACCATAGAATCTCCCTGTGAATTGCACAAAAAACAATGAATGATGGAAGACAGTGGAATAGATAGAGGTCATACAGCGACTAAAGCAAGACCAGGATTTGTATTTTCAAACCTGGGTGCTTCTTAGGAAGAAGACTTGCCTAGCCAAATAATAAGAAAATAAAATAAGTGTCCTCACACAGAGATAGAGCCCATACCATGAGTCTTGTGAGTCAAGAAACCAAAAGGTGGAATATTGACCAAAATACAAAAAAAAAATATATATATATAAACTATATTGGAGAAAGTTTCCAGATTCAAATATTTCTTACGGAAACCTGGTAGTGGTTAATAGCAAAAGTTCTAGATCCAGACTGCTTGTGTACAAATTAATTTTAAATATATTAGCAGTGCAACCTCAAAAATTTGCTTAACACTTATATCCCTCAGTTTTTCCATATATAAAGTAGAAATAGTAATAAAGGCTACACAATCACTTATTATGATTACTGAATTAGTTAGTATTGTTGAATCACTTAGAACACTGTGTAGCACATTCAAAACAGTACTTAAGTTTATAAATAAATTATCTTTGCAATTCTTTGTCTTCATTAGTCTTTAATTTCTTCTTCTAATTTGGAAATTCCATTTTTCTTACAAATTTAATATCACTGGGCTGACACCCATTAAATACCATGTCTGGAAGTTTTTAGAAAACATGTTTATGGAGTGAACAGTAAAAGAAGGAGAGGAACTATTTCTTATGCTGGCCAAATCTTCAGTCCATGTTCCTATCCAATATCTTGGAGATTGTTCATTGGAGAAAACCAACTAACCTCATGTAATGAGAACAACAGATTATTTTCTCTATTAGTCCCTGTTGTTGCCAAATGCTTGCCTGTGGACCTTGATTATGCAATGTTAATAGTAACAGTATATTTATTGAGTGATTATCATATACCCTGTGCTCTTTTTAGAAGTATGTTTGTAATTTGTTCAGCAAATCTCTACAACCGTCCTATAATGTAGATGCTGTTATTATCCCCATTTTATAGATGAGAAAGTAATAGGAAATATTTTATTATTACTAAACAAATTCAGAGTTTCATAGTCTTTAAAAATATTACAAATATTTTGGTTATCTCAACATAGAAAATAGCTATTAAGCAAGAATCCTTCTAAAGATGGGATTTGGGGTCAGAATAACCATAGCTTGCAGGTAGTGAATATCACAATTTGTCAGTTATCAAGAGCAGTAGTCTTTGATACCCACCAAAAACTCTGAGGTTGCTATTATTTCTATCTGTTACAGAGAAGCAAATTGAAGTTCAGTGAGGCTAGCTGTCTGTGTTCACAATGAAAATGATTAATTTATCTCTTAAAACTGGGCTAAAAAATATGAACATGAAACACTCATACTTTTATCACCGAGGCTACAGAAAGCATTGTAAATGCAAAGTTAGATTAATAAGAGATCATCAAATGTAAAAAGGTGCTTCATTGCTGAGCCAGAAAAGCAGAACATAATTCAGATCAAGCTTTAGTAGGAATTTTCCTCTTACTGTTCATTTTCACTGAGTAAAGACTAATTATGGATTCCTTTAACTTTATCAAGAGCAAATCATAGGAAAGTTACTTTTGTATGTATTAAGTAGGACAAATAGAAAATGAACATTCATATAATTTTTCCCATGCAGGTACATATACAACTCTGAACTGAACATGGATGTTTAATACTATTGCATTTGCAGGAATGGTCAGAAAAACATTCACAGTGATTCTTTATTGCATTTGTTTCAGTCTAACTTCCCTGCCAAAATGACCAGGAGTGTTCTCCAAATGGCATAAATATGTATCTTGTAATTATATGCTTATTTTGAAGTCACTTCTGTTCAACAAAGAACACATTGTTTTTTATCTGCAAGAAGCTTGCTGTAGGCCTGTCTACCCCCAGAAGCAAAATAAATAATTTTTTGACTTTAATAATGGTCATTTTGAAAACTTTCATGCCTTAGGTTAGTTATTTTACAGGAACATCTTCACATTACATAAGGTATCATTTATTTCATCACAAAGATTGGAAAAACATAAACGAATCATCAGGAAAGATTCCTTTTGTTTTTTTTTTTCAAGGTTTATAGTATTAAGTGTTAAAAAAAGAAAAGATTTTGAGTTCACATCTCATTTATTGTAGAATTTATTTATTGTAGACTTGCCTAAAATATGACAAAATATTGTGTGACAAATATACTTTGTCTACAAGGTAGGGAGACTAAAAAGAAACATGATTCAGTTCCATCTTATAACCCAGATATACCTGGATTAAAATTCATTGCACATTCAGAGAACTTCAAATAGTTCATTGTGATAAAAACATGGAGTTAGAATCTTGGACTCTTGTAACAGGATGACTTGACTCCCATTCATCTATGCCAATAACTGATTATGTGACTGTGAGCTAGTGACTGTAAAATTTTAGTAGTTATAATGATTAATTATGAAATATATAATTATATAATGCATATATAAATATTTATTAGTCCTTAATATGAAAGAATGTTATAAAGCTTAGATGAGATGTTAAATACAGTCTACATGATATACAATGTAAATGTAACTATGATTATTACTTTGGCTAGATTAAAAATCTAAATTTAAATTGAAGAATTCAGAGCCACAGTTTGACAAGCAGTTCCAATTGATATATTTAAAGCAGAGATTTCCTATTGAGTCTTCCTCAGAGAGTAAATGAACTATTCTAGGTATTGTACGCTACTAAATTTTGGGTCATATTTCCTAAAGCCAAAGTAAATAGTGTAGAATCTAAGGAAAACAAGCATAAATATAAATTATTCTTTAGAAGGCCTTAGGACTAAAATATTGCAAGAGAAAAATCAGTAAATGGCTGGAAGAGGAGAGACAGTCAAGAATATTTGGAAGTTTTTAATTTAATTATTATTAAAATTGGGCAAAGGTGAGCCATATGAATGGAACATGATCATGCACGTCAGAAAGCAGTATCATTGGTGCAAATTACATATCTTGGTGGACATAGGGCATATCAGATAGGGAACATAAAGGGTATCATTATTTTTTCATTGTTTTTTAATTGGGGAATTATAATTATATATTATAGTGAGACATATTGTTACAAATCTTATAATTTGGTGATTCATTCCAGTACCTTGTCTTTCTCTCTCCCCTTCCCTCCCCCTGGTCCTCTTCCTCTACTGCTGATATCCCTTCTGTTCTCATGAGATCCCCCAACGTTTTTCCCCATTTTCTTTCTAGCTCCTACACATGACATAAAAATTTTCTTTGATTTTCTGAGTCTCACTTATTTCGCTGAACATAAGGATCCCAAACTCCATCCATTTTCCTGAAAAGGACATAATTTTATTCTTCTTTATGGCTGAATAAAACTTCATTGTGTATATATACTGTATTTTTCTTTATTCATTCATCTGTTGACAGATACCTAAGCTGGTTCTATAATTTGGTTATTGTGTACTGTGATGCTATGAACATGGGAAAGCAGGTGTAACTGTAGTATACTGATTTCAGTGCTTTTGGATAGATACCAAGAGGTAGGAGAGCTGAGTCATGTGTTGGTTCCCTTTCTAATTCTTTGATAAATCTACAGATTGCTTTTCAAAGTGGTTATACTAATTTTTAGTCCCACCAACAATGTCTAAATGTTCCTTTCTCCCAACGTCCTCACATGTATTTATTATTATTCATACTCTTTGTTTTATTTGTTTTTATTTTTATGTGATGCCAGGGATTGAACCCAGTGCCTCACGCATGCTTAGCAAGCGTTCTACCACTGAGCCATAACCCTGGTCCTGAATTATTATTTGTACTTTAAAAAAATTTTAAATAAATGACAGTGGAATACATTACAATTCTTATTACATGTATACAGCACAATTTTTCATATCTCTGGTTGTATATAAAGTATGTTGACACCAATTTGTGTCTTCTACGTGTACTTTGGATAATGTTGTCCATCACATTCCACCATCCTTGCTAACCCCCTGAGGTATTTAAACTTTAAAGGCTTGCCATTCTAACTATGAAGCAAGAAAATCTCAGGATAGTTCTAATTTGCATTTCACTGATTGCTAAGAATACTGAGAATTTTTTCATATATTTTTTGGCCATTTGAATTTCTTCTTTTGAGAACTGTCTGTTTAGTTTATTTGCTTATTTATTGATTGTGGTATTTGGTGTTTTTTTTTTTTTAATTTTGATGATAAGTGCTTTGAGGACTTTATATATTAATCCTCTGTCAGAAGAGTAGCTGTAGGCATTTTTTTCATTGTTTCCTTTGCTGTTCAGAAGCTTTTTAATTTGATGCCATCTGACTTACAGATTCTTGATTTTATTTGTTGAGATTTGGGAGTTTTATTAATAAAGTCACTATCTGCACCTATATATTGGAGTTGCACCTATATTTTCTTCTAGCATTTGCAGTTTCTACTCTAATTCCTAGCTCTTTGACGCACTTGAGTTGATTTGTGTGTAGGGATATAGATAGTAATGTAGAGGACATTAGAAGATGGACAGACCTCCCTTGTTCTTGGATAGGCACAATTACAAAAAAAGTAGCTACAGATTTAATGCAATCCTCATCAAAACACCACTGACATTCTCCACAAAAATGGTGCTGAAAAAACTTGGTATTCCTATGTAGAAGAATGAAATGAGCACCATTTATTAAAAAATTGTCTTTTCTTCACTTCACTAGTGCCATGTGACTAAGAATGTCAATCAGTTTTTGGAAGATATTCCATTGGTCAGTTAATTTAGCCTTGTGCCAATACAGAACTATGGGAGCTTTTATATTAAGACTTGATTATGGTCAGTATAAGGTCTCAAGTTTTGATAGCTAAAATTGTCTTAGCTATTGCTTGCTCTTTGTATTCTCATATATACTTTATAATTACTTGTCTTTTCATAAAGACATAAAATTCTACTGTAATTTTTATTGAGAATGCTGTAAAACTATAGTATAATTTGGAGAAAATTGATATTTTTATAATACTGAAACTTCCAGTTCATGACCACGGGGGACTGTCTGAGTTTCATACATATTTCACCTCTACTATCTTTGGGTTCTTAGCAGGACCTGAAAATCAAGTTGATATAAGAGAGATCAATAAGAGGAAAATACACAAATTAACCCAAAATATGTTTGACCTTACACTGCAGAGTTCAGAAGGAAATAAAAACCCAAAAATGCAGTTAGAGAGGAAGATTCATATATTGAAATAGAGAGGTTAATAAATTGTAAAAATGTGACGAGCCAAAGGAATTTGAGCTAAGGTAGTTAATTGGGTAAAGAAACTGCTAGGAAGACAAGAATACACACACACACACACACACACACACACACACACACACTTTATGTAGCTATATATACTTTATATGTAGTTGGCATATATATAGTATATATATATAGTTTTCTATATATAACATCATGTCATCTACAAATGTAGACAGCTTAACTTCTTCTTTCCCAATTTGGATGCCCTTTCCCTTGCCTAGCTATTGTAGCTAGAATTTTCAGTACCAATGTTAAATAGAAGTAGATATCCTTATCTTGTTGCAGAACTTAGAAGAAAAGCTTTCAGTTTTTCTCTATCTGTATAATATTAGCTGTGGGATTGGCATATATGGCCTTTATTGTGTTGAGGAACATTCCTTTCATAGTTGGTTTTTGAGAGATTTTTATTATGAAGGGATCTTGTCTTTCATCAAATGCTTTTATATTTAATAATAATATTTTTCAATTAATTAGTGATTGGATTATGGTATAAAGCATGATTTAAGTGTTATTTTTTTCTACATAGATGTCCAGTTAGTCCAGCACTATTTGTCAAAAATACTTTATCTATTGAATTTGACACATTTGCTGAAAGTTAAGATTTATTCTTAAGGAATTCATTCTCTTTCATTGAACTACAGATCAAACTTACACCAGAAATATATTATCTTAATTTTAATAGTTTTTTAGTAAGTCTTGAAGTCAGGTAATGTAAGTGCTCTAAGTTTGTATTTTTTCAATCCAGCTTTGGATTTTCTAAGTCATTTGTATGTCTATAATGTTTTAAATTTATAAACAATGACTGGTTTATTTAGATTTTTAAAAATGTTTTCAAAAGTTTTTTAGTTTTCAGTGTAAACGTCTTGCATATCTTTTGTTAAATTTACAATTTTGTTGTTTTGCTGTGATTAAAATAATTGGTTTTTAAATTTCATTTTCTGATTTTTAGCTATTTACATATACAAATAAAACTGATTTTCTATACAAAATTTATTTCTTGTAACATTAAAGTCAATATATATTTCTGCATTTATTTTGCAGAATTCATAGAATTATCTACTTTAGTAACCATGTTATCTGCAAAAACACAGCTTTACTTATTTTCTAATCTATGCTTGTTATTTAACTATCAAGTATAATTTTGAATGCAAGTCTTGGCAATGAGAATCTTCACTTTGCCCCCAATTTTAGAAAATACTTAATCTGTATCATCATCAAATGTTATGCTTTTCGTGTTGTTTTTTCCACAGAACTCTTTATCGGATTAAGGAATTTTCTTTCTAGTTTGCCAAGAGATTGGAGGTTCATTGGATTTGATTGTTTTTTAACATCAATTAGTATTGAATTTGATTCAATGTTCTTCCCACACATTGGACTTATATTTTTTTTACTTTTATTGAAGTGTTAAATTGGTAAGTACAAGGGTTGATTTCAAATATTAAATGAATCTGGTTTCCTGGGATAGACATTAGTCATGATGTAGCATCCTTTTGACATATTGTTATATTTGATTTGCAATAACCTGGTTATGTTTTTAACTACAGTAATGAGGATTTGGGAGCTGACATTTTCTCTTTTCTTTTCTTTTGGTACACTTATGATGTGAATATTAGGGTTGTGCTGGTTTCATAACATGAGTTAATAATTTCCCTATCTTCTTTTCTGAATAAGTTTAACTGGTGATACTTCTTTCTTGACTATATGAAAGGGCTTATTTCTTCCTTAAATATTTTAAAGAACTTTCCAGTGAGAACAGGTGGATCTGAAATGCCTATACAAGTTTTCAGAAAAAGGTTCAGTATCTTTAATAGATATAGGACTAACCAGATTTTTGTTGTGTCAATTTGGGTTAGTTTTATTTTTCAAATCCTCATGTGTTTAAACATTTTTTTCAAATACTTTATCAAAGTTAATAAATTTATTGACATACTTGGTCATAAAATTCCTTTATTATGCTTTTACCAGGCATGAAATCTTTAAAATAATCTCATTCTTGATGCTGATAATCTGTATTGTCTCTTTTATCTCTGAAAAATGTTGCTAATTCTAGTTCTGCTAATTTTCTCTTTTTTTTTTAATTGATTGGTGTCCTTACATTTATTATTTCCTTTCTGCTTACTCTGATTTAATTTTTCCCTACTATCTTAAGGTGAAAATTTAGATCATTAATTTTAAAGATATTCCTTTTCTAACATTTCTATTCAAATAATTCTTTTGACATTTTGAAAATGTTATCTCTCATCTTCCTCATAATATAGTATCTAATGAGAAGTCTGTAGTATTTCCTTCTCATTATCGAACATGTTTTTTTTAGTTACTATAAAATCCTTCAAAGCTCTTTCCACCATCTGTGGCTTTGGGGATAACCTCCATTTGTCTTTTCTCTTGAGAATGATTTTCAGTTCTCCTGGTTTTCAGTTTTTACTTTTTTTTAATGTTTTGGAATTTACTTACTGACTGCCTATTCTTCCTCTTGATCCTGATTCTTAGTATGTAAAAATTATATTTTTACAGGTACATGATAATATGTCTACCTCTAGAGATGCTTTATCCTATACTCTTGTGGGCAGCGGAAAGCAGATCACCCCAATCTAATCCTGGACTTGGTGGACTTAAGTGTAGATAGTAGTCTGGTTCCATCACTTTTTGCCCATTTCCTTATCATATAGCTCTCCAGGGTTTGCAACCAACTAACTGGATTGTATTTTAGAGACCTCCTTCTTGATAGTTTCTAAACCCCATTTCTTTCTTTAGTACAAGAAGAATGCCAAAAATTCTTCTCTGCGTTATAGTCACTTTCTCCTTAGCTTGCCACTGGCAGCAGAAATGGCATGTGTTTGGGTGGTTAAACATGTGTCTCTTGTCAGGGTGACTTATTTGCACCTTTCTTCTCACCGAGATCCTAATCATTCAAACACAGGCTGTTTTAGCAACTGCAAACTCAAATTTTATTTTCCCAGACTGAAGAGATTGCCATAATAGTCTTAGCTTTTCTTCCAGCATCTTCTCTGGTCAGTTTCTTGGCCTCTCAGCCTCTTGACCTACCCTGGAAATGGGCATAGATGCTGGAAGAGGCAAAGCTGCATGTGGAAAATTGGGCACAGCTTGATGAGTTTCCCTTCTCTCTTGATCAGACCCCTCTAACCCTGGTTTAAAAATTCTCTAGTATTTTCATCAAGATTTTGTGAAGATTTTTTTCTGAATTTTAAAATTAATTTTATACAAAATCATTAGTCTGCTACATAAAATTCTACCATAACCAGAAATATATATATATATATATATATATATATATATATATATATATCCCTAGATATTTGGTAAATTGTTGTTATAACAAATTTTATGATTACATTATATTTCATTGAACTAGAGTGCTATAACTACCTTAAGATCCTTGGATCCTTTTGTTTTGTTTTGTTTAAGTGCATTTACAATGATCTTATTTTTAAAAATTTTTTGCTGCAGGTGTCTTAATTTATGTAACTTGTTTCCTGCATAATTTTTTTTCCAGATGAATTTCTGGGAACAAGAGATCTTTTAATGTTTTGAAGGATATGAACAATGTATTGCTCACTAATGGCATTTCTTGATAACCTTTCAAAAGAATTGTACCAATCTATGATACCACCTACAATGTATAATTGCTGCATTTTATTACAAGCTCTCTAGCTCTGAAAAATTTTAAAATATTTAATTTTGGATGATTTATTCATTATAAATAATTTATCTTATATCAATCTGAATTCTTTTTGCTCTCTAACAAAGTCAAAAATGGTATTATATTGGGAGAGCAAAGAATAATTTCAAAGACTTCATATTAATAGAGATATTGGAGAAATTTACATATTATAGCAATATATGAATCCATTTCCTCTGTTGTTCATGGTATATTTTTCTCATATTTCCAGAATTCTGCATAATACCCAAGATGTATAATATACTTAGTAAATGTTTATTAAATTGACTACTATTTCTGCTTTCATTTGACAATGACTATAGACAAAATCTTTCATTATCATTTCAGAAGCTTTAATTGCTCATGGTACAAAATGTGGCTTATCTGTTTGAATTGCTTACCACATGTCCAATATCTTTTTCTCCTGAATGCCTTTTTCGATGTATTCTGCCATAATGAGAAACAATGGATTTATCAGTTGTGCACGTGTTATATAGATTTTTACTGGTAGGTTGGGGGTTTTTTGTTTTTTTGTTTTTTTTTTTTTTTTGGTAGTAAACTGGCAAGGAGGAAACAGCTGTATCCCTGGACTTGAGCAGGCACGTAATGACACAGTTATGAAAAATGAGAACATTACTCAAGGCTGCCAGATAAAGCATGTCAGACAGCGATTTTGATTGGAAAACAGTCAGTTTTGCTCAACCATCACTCTATAAACTCCTATCTTTCTGTAAGCAAAGATAATGTAGATAACTTCTCATCAGTAGTGTGGATCGGAGCTGTTTTTCCAGAGGTGGTAATCAATTTGCAATGATGTAGTTAGTATACAATTTCTGGACAACTTGAAACCATAGCAAAGCAGTTTATTATTACTAATAATATTTTCAAGAAAAGAAATTTTTCACAATAAAATACACAATATCCTTTAAAATTCTTTATAAATTTAAAGTTACTTAGAAACATTAAATGTATTATATGCCTCTTGATTTTTTTATAAAACCATTATATTTGCTATATTAAATTTAGAAGTATGGTTTACTCAAACAATAATTACAAATGTACTATTTTAATTTGCTTATTTTTTTAAGTATAAAGCCATAAGCTACTTAACATTAAGGATTCTAATATCTTCTGAGGAATTAGCAGGCTAAAATTTCCAAAAAGAAAAAAAAAACTATGTTTGCTAAATAAAAATTAAAATAAATATGTACTTTAGATCTATTCTCTCCTATAAAAAATAATCAGAAAAGCATTTCATTTGTTGGTTGACCTCAAGAAATACAAAAAAAGAAAATCTTCCTTTAACTCTTAGAATAAAATTTTATTTATTTGATTTTATTTCAGTTTGGAAAAAAAAGTAAATATGTTCCATTCTCATTCCTCCAATGAATAAATCCCCTTTCCATCATCTCTCATGAAGAGTGATGTACATGCTGGGATTTCATGAGTGATGAAAGACATTCATTTCAGGAAATATTCAGGGAAGCTAATGTTGCTTAACAACTCCTCCTTTTGTCAAGGTAAAGACAATTAAAACAGCAACAAAGAAGACCTAAATTTTAGAAATATTTCCCAATAGGTAATTTTACTAGCCCCTCTGAACATCCCCCCACACCCCCCAAAAATAGGAAAGATATAATCTCAAGGACAAGTTTTCACTGAAAATATTTAACTTTGTAGAAAAGTCATTTTTGTTTTTATGTTTTAAATTTTTCACTTTTATGTCTTTATTGAATAATATTTCTAGAACTAAGTGTGAATTACAGGGTACATTCACTTTGCCTCAATGAAACAAAAATCATTCAAACATTTTTCTTAAGAAAGCTTCATCATAGACTGGAGCCAATTATCAAAGAAATACACATCTAATAGAAACAGCTCCAAACATACAAAAAATCATAAAATTGATAAATTCTAAGTCTTAGAAATATTTATATTATTTTAAAATAAAATACCTGTAACTTTCTCACACATATACTCTAGATCTATCTTTTGAAACCATTTAGAATAAGTACATTCTCCTTTTCTGTAGCGCATCTCTGTAGTACAACAATAGTGGAATAAAAAGGTTGGAAGTACATTAGTAGTTTCTAAATGACTTCATGCCACATTTTACTATTTTCAGGTACATTTGAAACCCAAAGCTTTGAGCATATTGATATCAACTTTTCTGCAATTTAATGTGCTAGTTTACTTCTTGATTTCATCTGAACACAAGCAGATAAGTGAGTTTCTGATCCTGGTGGACATTTCTAAAATCAATAGAAGATCATCATTCAGGGATTTACACACAAAGAACAGGATGCATTTGGAAGAAACTGCAACTGCATTTCTAGATCAAAAAGTTGAAAGTTTATCCCATTTTCTAACTTTAGAAATGCTATTCCACCAGGAGTCTGCAGGTATAGCATGGTTTTCTCTCCCAAGAATACCATAGTAGCTTACTCTTTATTTAATGAAAACTGTCCCTAGAGACACACATGAATCTTACTTGCTTTCAAGCCCTTGGCCCACAAAAGACAGAGGCAGGAGATGGGAAGCAAACCTCAGATCAGCAGATTTTCTTTATTCTGCAGCAAAGTTAATCTATCAGGCATGGGAGAGCTCATCTTCTGGGTATAGGAATGGCCCCTGGGTTACAGAAGGAGTTCAGGTTTTATACTTTACAATGAGGGCAAATTAATCATTGGAGACCATGGATGTGCAGTTTGGAACAGTCAGGGACCTTGCTGTACAGGTGAAAATTTGAACTCAGGAAGGCAGCTGTAAAAAGTTTGAAAGTCCTTGTCACTGGGAAAAGCTCACAACTTGATGCTCACTGCTTATCTTTCTTCCTCTGGGACCCATTGTTACCTAGAGCTTCACTATTTGCTTTTCTCCTTCTAGGACTCATCTGCAATGAGAATGGTAAAAGTCCAGAGCCCAACATTTCAGCATTTGTCTCCTTCCTTTAGGACCCATTGTGGTTGGGAAGGAGTAAATGTTTGCTTTTGGTGGAAATGCTGGGGATAAACCCAGGAAGGAATGAAAGTTTGCTTTTTTTCCCTGAGGGACTATTGTTAATATTTGGCTAATTTTCCCTCCCTCCTCCTGAGCCATACTGTCCCTCCATTTTTCTTGGGGAGCTGTCTTGTAGGAATATTATTTTCCAAAATGCTTCAAAAAGTAATAAAATTTATCCTTGGTAACAGTGATGATTTACTCCTGTGTAATTTAACATTCTCCCTCTGCAAAATTCTTAGGAATCACTCTAGGGGAGTAAAAGCCAAGTAACAGTACCACAGTGCCTAACCAAAAATAATTCTAGTATCATTCCCATCATATTTTCCGTGCTTCTACAAAACTGCTTGGCAAATATATTCATTACCTGTATACTGGCGCCATCTCATTATCAGGGTAAGATGGAAGATCATCTGTATAAATGGGAGAGCCTTTCTGACCTGATCCTTGCCTCCTTCTCTGCATTGTCTTTTGTCGTGACTTCCTGTTCTAGTGTGTTTTTCATCACTATAACCAAAATACCTGACAAGAACAACTTAGAGGAGGAGAAATTTATTTGGGGTTCAGTCCATGTCAGCCAACGGTATAGCTCTAGGCCTGAGGTGAGGCAAAGCATCATGGTGGAAGGGCAGGCAGAGGAAAACGGCTAAGGACACAGAATCCGGGGAGCAGAGAAAGACAGCTCTGCTCAACAAAGGCAAAATATAAACCACAAAGACACACCCCCCCCCCCCAGTGACTGATTTCCTCCAATTACATCTTACCTGCTTCAGATCCTGTCTAGCTAATTCACATCAGTGGGTTAATATAATGAGTAGGTTACACCTCTCGTAATCTAATCATTTTCTCTGAAAGTTCTTGCACTGCTCACACATGAGTTTTTGGTGGACACCACTGCCACAACTGAAAACCCCAACAACATTGAACTGCCAGGCCCCCAAAGCCCTACACTCGCTTTTGATTGAGTGGCTTTATGCGAGCTGCTCTGTCAATGCCTCATCCCACCAGCCACCTAGATTATGTGCTCTGGTATTCATAACCTCATCAAACAAGCCTCTGCTAAGGCCTGGGCACCTCTAGTTCCATTCTAGCTCAAACTACACTTGTGTTGATGCTGCAGTCCGGCTGCAGCAAAATAACGGGGGGGGGGGGGGGGGGGGGACGAAAAACTTGCGTACATTGATACAGCAGGAGTGGGAGCCATTTATTGTAGGACAACAGAAGTATTTATACATTCCACACAGCTTATCTTAATTAACAAACTAGATACAGCAGTCAACCAATAAGGAATCTCCACACTTAATGGCTCGCTGGAGTTACTTCACAAACCACTCCCTCTGGCATTTGGCCAGGCGCCATCCAGACTTGTTTACAGACTCTAACATTTCTCTGGCAAAATGCCAGGCATCATCCTGACTTGTTTACAGACTCCAACATGTTGGAGCCTTTATTTTACCCTTCTTGAAAGGAGGATCTTATTGTATACACGTGTATATGCCTGGCACTCTGCACAGTGCTTGACACATGACATAGCAATCTCTTGTATAATTTATTCTTCCTGTTCTAAAATTTGACAATTGATAAGTGTTCTCTAATATGATCTATTTTACAACCAGCTATGCATACTTATAGAAAAACGGGCTAGTAGGTTGGATGAAAATCAAAAGAAACAAATCTACCTATCCCCAGTACATTACAAAACAACACATAGAGTCTCATTGTCAAAGTTGTTCAACCACATAGTGAACACACCATGAACCTTTTGATATTCCTTGTCTTACTAGAAGTAAGAGGTATTTCCCTTTTGGGTAGTACAGTGATATTTGGTGTTATTGTAAAGATACATCGCATTCTACTGCTAGTGACAACCATAGCACCTATGTGACCACTGTATGTAGAATAGCTGACAACTGTGAAGTCAGGATAACAATGAATTTGTCATGCTCTTTTATAATGACAAATAGGAAACACTGCTTTATATTTTCAGCCTCCTAGTGAGTACATTTTTGTAGCTTCTTTCAAATATTTCCTAGTCATCATGCCTGATGGATTGACAAGCTCAAAATCATTTTCTCACAGGGAAAATTTAGCAAGCATTGCAACCTGGTTTAAGGTAGAATAAAATTCAAAAAAATAAAAGAGCACGGATAAAAGAAAATGCTGAGTGTATCAGGGCAGACCCCACTTAGATAAAAGGAAAAATATTCTCTGCAAAAGATTGTTTCACCACAAGATCACACACACATCTGTGTGTGTATGCAGTAAAATGGTAAATGCTGCCAATAGAGAATTCTAAAAATACAGCAGAATATTTTTCTTAGGAATATCTTATTAATAATAACTTATTAAACAGATATTTAATTGCAATAATCCAAACAACTTTTCTTTAAACTCTGTCTGTTGCTACTGATAGGACTGATTGATTTAGCATGTGTATGTGGTGATTATGTTTAATCACATGCTATATTGCCATTTGCTAGGGGCACAGGTAGGCTATTATATGAGATGATTATTTACCCAACATCAACTCTTTGAGTTATTGCTCATTTTCATTACATTTATAACAACTGTATGGGTAGTTTTATTTGTGTTTTACAATGGAGGGAACTGAATCTCAATTAAATAGCCAAGTCAAGGTCCACATCCAGATCAAAGTGACTTCGTAGTCCCTACTCTTGTCATGGTATCACACTGTGAACCAGACTCCTCATTTCTGTTTCTAACTTCAAATAGTCCACATCAAAATAGGGCATGGAATAGTTCATGAGGACCTTCTCAAATAAGTGGTGTTGTATTTTATCCCATCAAGTTGGTCTCGCTTCAATATAATTTGCACAGATTTCTTAAATACTATGTATCTAATCTTTACTTCATATATATATATATATATATATATATATATGTGTGTGTGTGTGTGTGTGTGTGTGTGTGTGTGTGTGTTCAGAAATCCTAAAAGATAGGTACCATCTATAGGTTTACAAGCTTCATATATAATCTTGATGTACACTTTAAATTATGTTCTTATTTCTTCCAACTTCTTAAATTCATAATTATTTACTGAAAACCTACTAAAGCATTTTACCAAAAACTAATCTTATTACAAGCATCTTGTAAGTAACAGAAAACCCATTTTATGATTTTCCTAATTGACATTTTTCCAGATCTGAAAAGTGGTTTTTATTGACCAGAGACTGTCTGAAAGGTGCCTTAAATATCAAAAAACTCATCAGTCCATACAAATGTCTGTTAAATATAGGCAAAGCAGTCTGAGCTGCTTTGACTTAAGCTCATCAGGAAGCCATCTTTAGTTGGTGTCTGTTTCTTTATACAACCCCATTGCCATATGCTGAGGCCTTTTCCTACATCAACAAACATAATTTTGGAACTTGAACAAGATTCAATGAAGTTTAAAATATTGTTTTAATGATCTCATAGTTCTGAAATGACCTTATTTTTAAAAAATTAGAAAGATTTTTTTTTTTTAGTTTTGAGAAAAATATCTCTCTACTTATGAAAAAAAAAATCGCAGAAGAGTGGCTTCAGGTCTGGCATTTAAGAAGTTTAGAAGTCATCACTCTATCCTAACAGCAAGTAAGAAGTTGAACAAATAAAAAAAATCAATAATCCCCCTTATATCTTTCAGGAAAGTAAGGTCACAGGGCAAATTGCTGCTCCCAAATTGCAGAGATGGGAGGATATGGAGAATCACAATTTACTGGAGCAGAAATTCACAAACAGAAACTTTTGCAGGCAATATTGATGGTGTAGGAAAACTTGAATTTTAATGGAGGGATGGCTAAAGACTCAGAGTGGAGAAGTCTGAGAGTTCTAAATTCCAGAGACACCCAGTCATAAAGGGGCCTCCACACTTTTATGAGTTTTAATAGGATAGCTATCAGATCTTTACAGTGAACACCAGCGAAAGAAGAATACCCTTGTGCTTCTGGTAGGTGGAGGAGAAAAGTAATCACTTGAAATATGCCAGAGCAATCTGTTCCTTTTAACAAACTGAAGTTTCAGAAGAAGCTATTTTACTAAAGCATAACCTATTGGGGTTTGAACTGAGCCTAACCCACATGGTAAAAAGGAAGTCAGCCATGATGGTGCATGCCTATAATCCCAGCAGCTGTGGAGGCTGAGGCAAGAGGATGGCAAGGATTGCTCATCAACCTAGCAAAGCCCTAAACAACTTAGCAAGACCCTGTCTCAAAATAAAGAAGGGCCAGAGATGTGGTTCAATGATTAAGCACCCTGAGTTCAATTCCTGGTACCAAAGAAAAAGGAACGGGAAATACTCACTTCTACTCACCAAACTTCCAGGTAAGGAGAAGCAATATCTAATTGCAGGCCTCCAGGCATACTATGCTAATGAAGAGGGGGAAAGAACTCAGAAGCACTTATAAAGTTTATAGTTCAGGGGCACCAACTCAAGAAAAGACTGAGACCTAATTATAGGACTATACAAAGCATCTCCTTTCCACTTACCCTATCTCTAAAGGCCTATTTACCATACTTTATTTCACCCTGTACATCATCTGCATCTTGGAACATAAAATTACAAGGCATACTAAAAAGTGACAAGATGGAATAAGCATTAGAACTAGAGTCAGATATATATAGTAGGAATGTTAGAATTATCAGTCCAGTAATTTAAAAAAAGCATAATATACTAAGTAATTTAATAGAAAAGAAGATAAAATGCAAGAGCTGTTGGACAATATAAGGAGAGAGCTGAAAATTATAGGGAAGAATTTTAAAAAGTGGTAGACAGCAAAAGAAAATTACAACAGAACTGAAGAAACCATTTGATACGCTCATTAGCAAACTAGCTACAGTTGAGAAAAGAATCTCTGAGCTTAAGGATATGACAACAGAAACTTGTGAAACTGGAAGAAAAAAGCCTAGAAGAAGAAGAATACAGTATTTAAGAACTGTGAGACAACAAAGGTGTGACTTATGCAATATGAAAATGCCAACAAGTACCATTTGAAGTATTAAGAAAAACCTGAAGATTTCTACAAAATTAATATCAGACACCAAACCACAGATACAGGAAGCTAAGAAAAAATCAAACAGAATCAATGCAAAAACAAAGGAATAATAACTACACCAAAAAGAAAGGAAATGATATAGGTTAGAAATTTTGACCTACATTAAAATGAAAGGACGTCAGAGAAATAATATGTGAAAATAAAATAAAATATATTTTCTGTTCTTGTTGATATAACAGATAACAGTGTTTGAAATAATAATTTCAGCAACATATTTGATAACATATAATATATGCTTATGTATATATGTTTATGTTTATATGTGTATGTGTGTGTATGCTTATGCATATAAAACCCAAAGACAGAAACAATGCCTGTCTTTTTTGTTCCTGAAAAAAACAGGAACAGAGTAAGCACAACAAGTAGAAAACAATAACAAATATGGCATGTATCAATCCAAATATGTCAAGATCAATAATCACGTTGAAGAACAAAGGCCTAAATATACAAATAAAAGACAGAAATTTTCGAACTAGATTTAGACAAGAACTAACTACATGTTGTCTATAAAAGTGGCAATCTATACATTAAAACACATATGATTTAAAGATAAATGGGTGGAGAAATATATGCCATGTTAACAATAATCAAAAGACAGCAAGAATAGAAATCCTGATCAAAATCCCAGCAAATCATTTTGTGGATATTTAGAAACTGATTCTAAAGTTTTATATAGATAGGCCAAATACCAAAAATAACCGAGTAGATATTGAAAGAGAACAAGTCAGAGAACTTGTTGAAGTTAGCACCACACAATTTTAAGACTTATTCTAAAGCTCTTACAGTCCTCAAGACTGTGTGTTATTGGTATAGAGACAATATGTGGAAGAGAATGCAGAACCCAGAAATAGACCCACTTAAATATGTGATTTTTGACAATACAATGGAACAAAGAAGGTCTTCTCAATAAATAATACCACAACAACATATTTTTCATATGCAAAAATAAAGAAAAAAATCGGGACACAGATTCCACCAAAGAAGATATACATATGGTAAGTAATTATTTGAAATAATGTTCAGCATCATATATCATTTTTATAATTGTACACAAAAACAAGAGAAGACACCTCTTCATACTTAATAGAATGGCCAAAATCCAAAATGTTGACACCACCAAAGGCTTACAAAAGATATGGCAAGGAGCAACAAGAACTCTCATTTATTAGTGATGGAAATTCTACATGGTACAACCACTTTGGAAAACAGTATAATTTTTCTTTAAAAACTCAGCATACTTCTACCATATGATCCAACAATCATGCTCATTAATATTTACCCAAGTGAACTGAAAATGAATGTTCACACAAAAACCTGCATATAGATATTCATAGCAGCTTTATTCATAATTGTCAAAATTTGGAAGCAACCAAGATGTCCTTCGATAGGTCAAAAGATAAACTGTGGTCTATACGGTTGATGGAATATTATTTACCACCTGAAAGAAATGAGCTGTGAAAAAGCATAGAAGAAGCTTAAATACATGTTAAGTTTAAGTCAATCTAAAAGGCTATGTACTATATCTTCCAACCATATGACATTCTAGAAAGTAAAAACTATGTAGACATTAAGGAAGATCAGTGGTTGTCAGGGGTTAACAGAGAAAGAAGAATAGAGCGCAAAAGTTTAAGGCAGTGAAACTATGTGTGGTAAATACATGCAACTATTTTTGTCAAAACTCATAGAATGTGAATACTAAGAAATGATGTCAATATAGGTTCATTGATTGCAACTAATGTACCACTCACTGTGTTGGGAGTTGTCAATATTTTGAAGGTGGTTTCTGTGAGAGGATAGAAACTTCCTGCTGTATTTATCTGTGAAGCTAAAAGTGATCTAAAATTAAGCTTATTAATTTTAATATGCACAAGTTTTGGAATATTTTGTCAAAATACCAAAATTATTATTTAGGTGTGAAAATAATATGTAGTAAACAATACTCATGATTTTGTAAAAATTTGGAACACATTGATCTAGTGATACTGAATTTGTTTAGATCTACATATTTACCTGAAAAAAATAAATCATTAAATAATTATTCAAAATCAACTCTTATTCTATTATTTGCTTATTTAACTTAATGATAAATTAAGTTAATTTATCTACTATATCTACTATATATCTACTATATTTTATCTACTATATCTACTATAATTTAACCTCCATAACAAAGAGAATGAACTCAAATGAATGTATTTTTGTAAACCATTTATTAGCAGTCCAAATTTTTCTCATTATTCTGGTAGATCACACACTTACTGAATGATCTATAAATTTTGCCATAAATAACAATATTGAAAAATATTCTTTAGTTTCTAATTTATCCTTGTTGTTAAAAAAGCAATCGCTTTACTATCTAATTACAGAAAATCTCCCAGAAGTCTACATGTCTTAATATTATCCGCAGAAGCAAAGGCACATCTTGTGCTGATTATGTGTGTGTGCTGATATATATATCATAGATCCTGTATATTCTACAATGGTTGTTTTTGCCTTTGTGAGGATCCTCAACTTCTACTTTTCTACACCACATATACCTAGAACCTAGTCTGGGGTATGCACATATAACTAGCATGATGAGGTAGAAAGCAATCTTTCAATTCCAACAGAGCTATGAGTATGTTGTTATTCATCCTGTGTGTTCCTCAGAAATGTTGAAGAAACATAAGAAACACCTCTAACATTTCTTATGACAACCCACCACATCAGAGCAGAAGAAAAGAGATACTAACATGCAGTGTGGTAAAGGTGGCTATATAGCAAATTCTTACTAAATCGTACTACCAATGCGACTTGACAGGAAGCACAGGCCAGGAGGACTGACAGAACTTTTCTTGGGGAGTATTGTGAGAGTTTGAGAAGCCCTGTGAAACCTGGATGGTGTCAACTTACGTAACCACTACCTGCAGCTGATTGATGGCAGAAGAAAATAAAGCTGCTTCACAAAAATTATTCATCTCTGTAGGAATTTCAGCACCCAAAGGGACATTCCTGTTTGGAAAAAGGATTCCAAAAGTAAAGGTGGGTGGTTTTTTAGGACACCAAGTTCAAAATTCTCCAACAAAATGGGAAATCGAAGGCCACATCCAAAGTTCAAAGACATTAAGTACACCTGAGCACACCCTGAGAGTCTGCTGGTTTGAGGCCATGGAATGGGAAGCTGAGTGGTATCACACAAATGTACTCTGTTTTCGCTTCTCTGGACTTACTCCAGGTTTCATTAAAATGGTGGATGCTGGGAGAAACTGGGGGCTTAAATCCAGAGACTCTAGGAGAAGACATGGTGATAAGACAATACTAAAGTTTCAAGGTCATCTTTCCAAGAGCATAAGTATAAGGAGAAGTACCAAAGGTGAAATTTTGGGAAGAATCAGATTAATAGGAGACAATAAGCACTTCAAGTCTCCATTAGAAGCTCAAGGAATAGCAAAGACTCTTCTAGCTCACAAGGATGGAAAGGAGTAAGAACAGTAAAAATGAATCAAGTGGTGGACAAGAAGAATATTTACCAGAAAGATTGACAGGGTATAATTCTCATTTCTTCTCCATGCAGCTGAACTCACAGATGATACTTTTTCAAACCATTTCTGTTGACCCTACATTCCAGAAATGGAATGTCCCCGTATGCCAGAATAACACAAATAAATATATCTAAAAACTAACCAATGATGAATATGAGAGGAAAACTTTTCTTCAAAAAAGAATTTGACAGCAACAGTAAGGCTAAAAGCAATGAAAAATTTAAAACATGTAGATCCCTTCAGAGAAGGTGTAAGACTCTGAATTTGTCATTATTTTTTTACCTCTCATAGCATCACATAAAGATCAAACTGAGATTCAAGCACTAGATCTAGCAAGTCGATCTGTCTCTGCCCCATACTGATTTCATTTCAAAGGAATTTACCAAAATTGTACCTTTAAGAAAGGTATGTGAAAGCAGTTCAGTATTTTCTCCTAGGAGAAAGGCCGGTCATCATTTTTTACCACACATGTGCTTGTGTAATGATATTCGATGGGAAGACAAAATGCCAGTTTTAGGAGATCATGTCAGAAAAAACTTCTTTAGATAAACTGAAAATAATGCCTCAGAAATGAAGACCCTTGAAATGTGTGTTTTAAACTTAAACAGCTCATTTATTTAATCTACATGTTATATGAATGAAATGAAGATTTATTAGTAGAAAGTGCAATTAAATCTATATTAGTCAGTGTTCTCCAGAGAAGCATAATCAATAGGCTTTATGTAAATTTTAAAAGCAATTTATTTTAAGGACTAACTCATGTGATTCTAGAAGCTGACAAGTCCAGGGTGGATGTGAAGGATAGGGATCCAGAAAGAGCAGATGATGCATTTAAGTCCAAAGACTTTCAGGCTGAAAAACAACAACAAAATGTCCACTGATTTAAACACTGATTTTATCCAAAAACACTCTCACAAATAATGTGACCAGCTACATTGACACACAAAATTTACCATTGAAGTATCAATAAGATATTTATTTAAAAAGTTTTTACCCTTTTTCCCCCAAATCATCAACATGATTGTCAGAAAAATTCTTACCTATGAAGCATTTCATTGACTGCTTATAATTATGTAATGAACAAGAAACCTTTCATAGCTCCTATTAATACTTCAGACATAGACATCACTAGCATTTTCCCAGTGGTCAGTACATTAGATCAAAATTTACGACAGAAATATGTCTCTGCTTGACAATCATAAGAAGGAAATATGAGAGGCCAAGTTTCCCAGTAGAGTGCTTCTCCTCCTCTGGTCAACTTTACGTTCAAAGCACTTATGACATTTACTTCACACACATATAAGGCCAGTATATACTTAGCACACACTAGCCATTCAATAAATATGCACGCACTATGTGAACAGAGGTTGTCTACGAATAGTATGCACGCCTCCTTGCTTCTTGGGATAATATGAACCAAATATATTAGAAATTCGATATCACTCATTATGAAGATTCCTTCACTGCACAATTTTATAATTCTTTTAATCTGGACTTTGCCTCTGACAGCAGTGCAGTACTCAAGCTAATTTTTTAATGTTTTTTGAAATGTACCTTTCTACACATCTGTATCCAGTTATCAACACAAATAGAAATTTCCCTTATATATTTCTAACTCATCCCTTTCTTTTACTATATATCCTTTTCTTTTATGTCTGTCATTTTTGTTTTCTTCTTCACCACATTTTAGGCTTAATAATGCCCTCCCTACTCCCTGTGGTGTTACCTTTCCTTCTGCAGGCACTTGACTCTAAGTAGTTATTCAGCTTTCAGTGGTCTTAAGCTCATTCATTCTGCTATTTGCGTTGGTGTATTTAAATGTCTATCTCTTGACATATCCTCTACAAAGTTTAAAGTTAATGACAGATGTGATAAGGATGATCATAATAGATGATGATAATGGTGATCTTGATAATGTTGTTGACAAATGATTTCTAAAGAAAACTACTGGCATTTCTTTTAACCTCCCCTCTCCCCCCTCATGTTGATAGAACAATTGCCCTTTCACAAGCATGGCCTTTAGATCTTCCCTTTTTTTTTTTTTTTCCTTAGTGAGGCAAACAAACAAACAAAATGACATCTGGCAATGATGACTAAGTCCTAAGTAAATATCTGACTCAGAGAAAACCCATGTGGGTTGGCCAGTGACATTGGAATTATTGGAAAAGAGAAGTTGGATCAGTATAATTTTCCAACGCAAGGAATTTGGAATCCTGTAATGAAATGTGGTACATCTGGGAAGTCATAATAAAAATTGAAGTTGTTGACCAATATCTGAATATATATATCTGTATAAATCAATCAAGTCTAAGGTTACTGGAGGTTGATGTTAGAAATAAATATAGTCAATTTAGTGGAATCCCAGAGGACCAAGAAACTAGTGCCTGACAGACTCAAAGTAATCTCATTTTCCATCTGAAATTTGCATTTCTCCTCCTTTCTTCTCCAAGTGGAGAAGATTCATAAGATTCGTAAGATTCCCAAGTGGATTTTTGTTCCTTGATAGCTGAAGTGTCTTAAGAGGACTTCAGAATTCTCTATCTCAGAAGGAAGAACAACTATTTTGTTGTTGTTGTTGTTATCCTATTCTTAAACATATATTCTACATAACTTTTCAACAATATTTAGTCACCATCTACTACTTACAAAACCTCCCCAGTAGTCATAATTAGAATATTGAAATATTTTATACTTTGTCATGACAGATTTAGGTGACTTCCACTGCCTTTTTAATGTTTTCTTTCCTTTTTGAATACTAATAAAGCTTCCAAGATTTTTACAAGCCACATTTTCCAGCCAAGGTGTGTTCCTCTGAGTCTCCTTTGCAGCTTGGTAAGGTCATGTGATTTAGTTATATCTGTAAAAGAAAAGAATACATGCAATTTTGGCAGGGTCTTTGCATTCACTCTTCTGTTCCTTCCCCTTTTCCCATTGGCTGAAATGCAGGCATTGTTGCCATCATTTCCGGCTGTGATATGGTAGTGAGACCGTGACGATGGCCATCTGTATATTATGGACCTTCCATTTAAGATCTGGAGTCTTTATACTAGTATTATTGCACAAAATTTATGTTATTTAAGCCATTACTTTGTTAGAGCAGCCAAAGAGCTATCCTCACCAACAGCATAATAAGGAGATTCTGTTAATAGGAGGAAGGAAAAGCATTAAAGCTAATTATGCATAATAAGTTGGAGTAGTTTAGAAATTTGGGAGCAACTGCATATTTCACCAAGGTGTTGAATAAGAAAGACAAACAGGGGCTGAGGTTGTGACTCAGCAGTTGAATGCTCGCCTAGTACATGTGAGGCCCTGGGTTTGATCCTCAACACCACACAAAAATAAATAAATAAATAAAGGTCTAAAAATTTTTTTTTTAAAAAAAAGAAAGATAAACAAATAAGGAGGAAACTTCACAGAGTTATAAGCTCTCAAAACCACAAAAATTAAGTGAGTAAACAACACAGCAGATGTTTCACTCAATATAGTTAGAACAGAAGTTAAAGTTGAACTTCCCATGTCCCCCTCCCGATTGTCCTGAAAGAAGGCCTCTTTCTCTTTGGTAATGCCATTAGAGAGAACAACAGTACATGCAAATAAAGAAAATAGAAGATAGAACCAGCTTCACTTGGTCTAACACTATATCTAGAGTAGATCCAGGTGTTTGCCATCAACAAACAAGTCATGAGTGAAAAAAACTTCAGTTGCATGAGAAGTACTTAAAATCTTCCATGAATGACAAGTTTTTTTTTTTCTATAACTTTGCTAAAAGTATTGTATAATAAATTGATATCCACATGGGCTCACCAATTCTAGTTATTGGCATCACTTTCTTCAAGAGCTCTCTATCTGAGAAAAGGGTAGAGCTTTTTCACTTGGTGACATAAGTAAGCTGCTTTGGGATCAAATTGTGGTAGAAACTTGCTGCTTACACTCTTTTCCTTGCATTTATCACTGTCAACCAGGAAGATTGGAATAGCCCAGTGGAGGCAGTAGAAGAAATACAAGCATCTTTGGAAACTTTAGGAGTTTAAGAAATATTCCAAAAACAAATGTTCTGAATCCAGGTCTGCGATCAACATAAAATATCATTATTGTGATGACAATAGGATCTAATATCTTCTCCACAGCTATGGTGGTGATTAATTTGAGACAGAATATGAGTCTCAATTTAATCAGAGATATTATGTCTTTATTCCTGTCAAATATTGGCTTCATTTTTTTTGTATGTAATAATAATGACCAATATTACAGAATTGTATTTGTGTAAACAGTTATTAGTGAATGCTTGCAGAAAGCTATACATTTGAATTTCCAAGGACAATACAGGCTAAAAAGTAAATAATACTTATTCATATTAATATGCCATGTTTCCAAATGTCAGAATCAAAGTTTTTACTCTTAAATTTGTCTCCAATGGTTTTTAGTCTGGGAAGCCTTCTCAAAACTTCTACTCATGTCTAACCTGGGTGATCATTCTCCATGTTCCAGTCACACAATTTATCACATTATCACACTTTGGTAACTTTATTTATTTATTTATTTGCTTTGCAATACAAACTCTCGGCAAGTAGGAACATATATTACTTGATGTGTCCCATGTGTCCTCATTACCGACCCTTATGTACCAAATTACTCCAAAACTTTGTGGTTTAAATAAACAGCAATCATTTATTTTATTCACAAGTCTACTATCTGGACAGGACTCAGCAAGGAGATATTGTCTTGCCTTTGTTCTACACAGTGACAGTGGTTAAGTCTCATCAGTGACAGTGGGATGTCTCGTAGGATGCTTTCTTCAAGTGGCTGGTATATTCATTATCTATTACTGTTTAACAACTTAATTCAAATTTATCCATTTAAAAGATGGTGTTTGTTTTTCACATGGTTTCCATGGGTCAAGTAGTCAAGAGAAAATTAACTGGATGATTCTGCTTGGGTTCTGTCTTGGTATTGTAACCAAAACATTGATTAGGGCTTGCAGGTACCTGAAAGTTGGACTAAGATGGGAGAATCTGCTTCCAAGACAGGTCATTCGTTTACGGTGAGCTGGTAGTGGCTTTGGAAGAAGACCTCAGTTCCTCTCACATGCATCTTTCATAGGAATGTTATGTTGGGACAAGGCAGTTGACTTTCCTCAGGGTGTTCTAAGAGGGAGCAAAGCAAGCTGCCATGGTTTAAATGCTTAGCCTAAGATGTTACACACTGTTACTTCTGCAATATCCTATTGATCGTACTGCTGATTCCTATTCAGTTTGTCCTTTAATACCAGAAGTCAGAAATTATTGTGGGCTGGCTAACTACCACAGCAAGCCTATTGGTATTGACTGTTATAGATCCTTCCCCATAAGATTGCTTGGGCTTCCTTGCAGCTTGATGATTGAGTCTCAAGAGAAAAGAAGCAAGGAAGCCAAATGGCAGGAAATCAAACAGTGACCCGGGCCAGTTTTTAAGATCAGAAATTATACAATACCACATTCACCTTATTCTATCAATAAAAACAGCTATTTGTCCCACACAAAATACCTAATAGCAGGAAGGTCATTGTTAAACTTTGACATGACTTGCTTGTTTTTGGTATGAACATATCCCACACATATTTTAGAATTTTGTATATATATATTAGTACAAATCAGAGGAGTAACAGCTGCTGTTCTATTGCAGCTTAAGGGCATATTATGTTACTTAAGATTGGCCATTTAGCTGTGCTCTTCCAAAAAGAGAAAAATCAAATCATGGAAGCTGCTTTCTCAAAATGATTTTGTAAAATTCTAATCTTGAGTGAAACCTGAAAATATTTAAGTCTGTGATGGCATAATACTGTTATTATTTTGTGTTGAAAAAGGAGGCCATATATAACATAGAAAATAAAGAATGAATTCATAGAATTTTTGTCAATGAGATGAGAACCTTATGAGACAGAAATATCAGAGGAAAGTGGATAAATGCGGCACAAAATTTCTACATAAATTATAAAATATGGCTTGCTCATAATTCTGAACTATTTTTGCACTGTTTTACAAAGATCTACTGTTTTACAAAGTGGTTTGGGCAACACTCCTTTAGTTAAAAACAGCACTTGAAGTATTAATGTCCATGTTGTTTACACTCATTAACAAAGAGATAACTTTATTTTTTGAAAGGTAGTAAAATAAAATTGCAGTCTAGCTGAGTCCAGTTTCACCTTTAGACAGTTCTTTTCAACCAAATTATAAAGCTTTTATAAAAGCAAGACAGACATTTAATTACTATTACCAGAGCAGCACCATTCCAATACAACCTTCGGTAACACATATTATCAATCAAATTGAATTTTTAATGCTGCTTTGTGCAGAATACACACTCGATTATGTACTCTGTGTCATGAATAGTTTTCTAAGGACTTTAATCCATATTGGCTTTAACTCTGTCCCCCAGGGTTCTTAACAGCATTCAATCTGAAGTGAGAAATTGTAATGAATAGATAAACAGCACAGTACAGTATCTAATAGTAGTATGCAAACCGTAGCACAGACTGGATTTTGTTGCTATTTCACAGCTAAGCACAAGCTGAAACTTGACTCTGACCTGAATAATCAGAAAAAGAAAACTGGCATTAATTTTCACCTTCAATAAATATGCTGAAGTTTTATCAGAGAAAATGTCCATAAAGTTTTCTATTTATTAGTTCTTCTCCTGGTAAATTACTTTGAAATTAGAATGAAGTCTATAATATTTCCTTATATTAAATACTATATACCATGGAGGTAACTTGTACACCGTGAAGGCTAATAGAGATTAACAAGAAAAAAATCCTGCTAAATTTGCTAACAGCAATCAATAAACAGAAAAAAAATCCTTTTTTAGGAATGACATTTAAACTTAAACCTGGAAAATGAAAAACAGTCATATTTCAAGGAGGCCCAGTAAGATGACTGCAGTTACCAGGAAAGAGAAGTGCAGAGACTAGCATAGAAAAGAGCTTAATGTATACAAAGAACTATGAGAAAGAAAATGTGTAGAGATGAAGCAAGAGAGAGTGTGATACAACATGAACTTGGTCAGAAGGACAGGCAATACATTATACAGGCAGAATATGACAAGATAAAGAAAGTGGAGTTCTTTTTTAAGAACAACTGGAGGAGAGAATTTTGAATGAGAAAATATTATAATCAGATAAGTGTGTGAGCAAAATAAAACTATGGAGGTAAATTAGAAGATGATTTCGACAAGTTTGGAGGTGATCATTACTTCTCTAGGGTAGAAACAATTATGATAGTGTGAAGTATACATAGTGAAATACATTATAGAACCAGTGCAATAAGGGATTGACGTGGGATCTACAAGAGATGGAAATATCAGAGAGGACTACCAGGTTTCTGAATTGAGTAACTGATACGATTTTAGTGTCATTAACTGGGATGGGTGAGACTGTAGGAAAAAAAATCCTTTTGTGATAAAACTTCATACTTTTATTTTAGAATATGTTAAGTGTGAGGTGCTTATGAAACACGTAACTGTGTAACTCAATCATTCTTTTCTTTAAAAGAAGTCACAAAAAGGAAGATCCATTCTGCAGATATAAATATAGGAGTCGATAACATAGAGATGGTTTTAAAATCATCATTTCATAGGAATTGATAAGTTTGCTTAGAAAGAAAATGTAAAGACAAGGACTCATGACTGAGTTTCACTCAGAAACATAGAACGAGGGCCTAAAAGTTTTGGAAGAAAACCAGTAAAGAATAGGAGTATAAAAATTGAGAAAAGGGTTATTCAAAAAGGACAGTTGGAAGATGATTCAAGGTCCAATAAGCAGAGAAAATATTCCCCTGAAAATTTAGTAATCACATGAATATTTTTTGACAATTAGAGAACATAATTCTCAATGGCTAGTGGGAATTGAAGATTGATTGGAAGGTTAGCAGAATAAACAGGGTATGAAGATTAGAGATAACATAGGACCCTTTTAAAATATTTTTCTGTGGAAGGGGGAGTAAATTAACACGTAGAAACTGAGGCATACATGTAAGAACATTGTGAAGTGGAAAACATTCTAGCATATTTTTATACTGATGGGAATAATACACAGTAGAAGAGGAGAAAACAAAGATGCAGAGAAGGAAGTTCCACACAGACAGAGCCTCTTCTTGGCAGGCCTTAGCAGAGCTTTTTTTTTTTTTTTTTAAAAAAAACGTGACAACAGAATTGTTGTCTTAAAAGGAGTCATAGTCTTATAAAGATAAGAAGTATAGAACCTAAAAACTGAAGAAAAAAGAGAGTTGCATTATCTCCCATAACCAAAGGAAGCAGGAGTAGATGGGTTTAGGAAGGACAAGGCATGAAATAATTATTTCATAGAATGAGAAATAATTTCACAGAAGAACACAGCAGAACTAATGGGCAGAACCAGAAACCTGTCTGAAGTTTGTAATTATGAATTTAAAGTGAAGCAAGTGCTCTGTGATTTTCTCTGGCAGTATTCATTTCCTCAGGTGCAGATACAGAGAAGAAAATAATTTGTTTTCTCTGTGTTTGGATATACATCAGGTGATTTTAAAAAAAAAAGAATAAAGAGCAAGTGATCTAGGGACATTGCTAAGGTGTAATTATAATTAAATTATAATTTAAGGAGAACATTACACATCCAAACATTACACATTCTGCCCCTGACCCCCGAATGTCCTTATTAAATGCATTAGTCCCGAAGTTGTTACTATTGGGAAGTGGTAGAAACTTTTAAAAGGTAAGGCCAACAGAGTGGTCATAGGTCATTGGAGGTGTGCCTTGAAGGGGGTAATGAGCTCCCAACCCCTTGCTTTATCTCTTGGCTTCCTCACTTCCACAGGATGAGCAACTTTTATCCAACATGCACTCCCTGCCATGATTTGCTGTCTCATCACAAAACCCAAAAAACATAGATCTGCTCAATCATGCACTGGAATCTCCAAAATCATGAGCCAAAATAAACTTTTCCTCTTTTTAATTTTTTTTTATCTTGGATATTTTGTTACAACAGCACATTGTTGACTAATAGAGAAAAATGGGGTCATTGCTGTGACTATACCTGAAATGATACGGAGGAGCCATTGGAACTGGTTTGCATAAAGAATTTTGAAAAATTTAAAGCATATTAGAGAAAGCCTTAAGTTATGCTAGTGTAACCTAGGGGAAAATTGTGATCAGATCTCAGAAGACCAGAATGCTGGTAGAAATACAGAGAGCAATGGGGTATGCTCATGAGAATTCAAATGAAAGTCACTGACTGTATTTGGAATTGGAATAAAGGGTATTCTTTTTACACCATGAAAACAGATCTGGCTACATTGTATCCATTCCCTGACACTATGGGAGGCTGAGTTTAAAGGCAATAGATTAATTCGTTTACTATAGGAATTTTCAAAGCTGCACAGCATTCAGACAGTGGCATGTGTTTTACTGATGGCTTTTAGCCAAATTTATGGTTAGAATAAGAAGGGAAAAACAGTGGAAAGATTTGAAAATTTCACAGCTTTTTGAGAAAATGATCAGATTTAAAGAGGAGCCAAGGAGGGTACAATTGCTAAGGAGATTAGTGCCATTAAAATTAAGTCAGCATTCTGCCTTGGGACAATGGGAAAGATGCCTGGGGTCAATCTCAGGGATCAGCAAGAGGCCACTCATTGCTGGTTCAAAGATATAAAAGTGAAAATTTGTTTCAAGGACTTTCCAGAGAAGACTGTTCTTTTGAGAGAAGAGCCACAGCGAGGTACTCAGAGGCAACTATATAACGGTAGCCCAGGTACACCAATACGGCTCATGCGAATCTCAGATCTTGGTGTCGTCCACATAATGCTGGTCTTGCAGGCATGCAAAATCTTAGAATTAGGCAATCATGGAGGCTTCCCCCTAAGTTTCAAAGGAAAGTCTGGGAGGCAAAGCAGTATGTTGTGAGGCTAGAGTCCCTGCTACCAGACCCTGATAAGGCAATGTGTGGAGCTTCGAGAATGAATCTGGGACTGGGGTGGATACCCTGCAGAAAACAGAGGCCAGAAATAGGACAATTGCCAAGAGAAGCTGCCTCCATGAGAAGCACTGCCTAAGTCCTTGGAAATCCTCATCCTGCCATTGTGCCCTGGGTTCTGGACACAGAGACAGAATTTAATGTTTGACCTACTATGTTACTATATTGCTTTGATCCTATCCTTCCTTGCTATTTTCCTGTTCCTCCCTTTTGGAATGGGAATGTTTTCCTGTGCCTAACCATCAATATGTCCCAGAAGTATGTCACTTGTAACTTTGTTTGTTTTAGGGCTTACAGATGAGTTTGCCATGAGTCTCAGAGGAGACCTTGGACTTGGACTTTTGGTCAATGTTAGAATGGTAACAACTTTGCAGAATCTTGGGGATGGACTGAATACTTTTTGCATTATAAAAAGGACATAAGCACCACTTGGGAAACAGGGGCAGAATAGTGAGGTTTATATGTAGAATGTTTCCCAAAGGCTGCTGTGTTAAAGGCTTAGTTCTTAGTTTGGTGCAATTGAAAGGAAATGCAAAGCTTTAAGAGGTGGGGCCCGGCGAGAAGTCTGGCAGTTATTGAAGCCATAACTTTGGAGGGGATTGTAGACTGTGAGTCTCTTGCTTTCTTTTGTTCCTAGCCATGAGGTGAGCAGGTCTCCTCTATCACATACTCCCACCATGATATAGCATGGCACCACAGGACCAAAACAATGTGGCCATTCAGTCTTAAACAGAAACCTCCCAAAGTGTGAGCCAAAAGAAAACTTCCCTTCTTATAAGTTGATTATTTCAGGGTTTTGTTATAATAATAGAAAACTGATAGCATAGTGAGAGATGGTAGAGTCCTTCTTTTATGTCTTAATGAAATAGAAGAATTAAAGAAACTGTGGTTTAGAGCAAATATCTTAGAAGTTTTAAAAGCAATGTTTAGACATTGGGATGTTTAAAACCTAGATCTAAGAGAAAACTCAATTTCTGGTGACAACATCCAATGTGCATCCAAAAAGCAGATGGCTGAGGTGGTATGGAAGAAATAGAAATTGGAGGTGGGAGAGAACGCACTCAGAACTCAAGTTTCTGTAGAGATCATTGGTATGTTAGTTACTAAGGATGTGTGAAGGAGAGGAAGACTTAGCCAGGAACAAAAGTCTTCAATGTGTACAGTATACCAGATTCCAATCAACTAAAAATGGATGACATTTAGCTCATTAAATTGGTCATTTTTAATGCAATCAGCTTTATTTCCTATGGAACTTTTTCATGCAATTTTTTTAAAAATTATGTATAGTTAAAATGTATGTATTACAAACTAGCACATGCTGCTATTTAAGAGATGCTGAATCCAGAAATGACGGAGGAGAGCTGCTGAGTTAGCACAACCAAACCAGGTAAGTTAAAGAGGAACTAGACTCCTGAGAGCCAAGGACAGAATATTCAAGAGCATATTACATGAGAATGGAAGGGAGAAATAAATTTAGGTGAAAAAAGCACACAATTCTTAAAAATACATGCATTATGTACTCAAATCTTTACTATATGTGAGCCGAACAATGATCAAATCATAGTCCAGCATCTTGAACTGTAAATCGCATGAAGATACGGCCCATGACATATGATTGTCTTAGAGATTCATTGAGGGAGAATATGAAAAATCCATCTATTAGTTAAGACACAGACTAAGATATCAATCTATTATTTAAGACAGACAAATAAACCTAAAATTCCAGTTAATTGAAGAAGAGAGACCCTTCAAAAAATAAATTTTATTTATTTGCTGCTTAATAGATCAGGGTAGGTAGATGACCCTGCTTCACAAGGATCATTCAAGGAATTATTTTTTTTCTACCCTGAGTTTGCTGTGGCAGGATTGTCCTTGTGGTGAAGCAGGCTGAATTTCATGTCTCTATTCCTTTATTGTTGGGGGTTAAGAACGGGCAAAAGTCAGGGGCAGACAGTCTGACTGGAAGTTGACATGTGTTGTACATTACTTCAACTTTCTTCCCATTGGCCTGAACTTCGTCACATGGTTAGTGCAGCATGCCAGTCCTGATCTCAGCTTTAATATTGGGATGTATGTGGGGGGTGGGGGGCGTGTCTATCTCCAAGAAAAATAAGAAGAAAATGAATCCTGGAGAAGAGTTTCAGTATCCATAATGGGTCTGTTCACAATAACGGTCCATGTTATTTCTAAACCATAGCTCTATTAACAACTATTTTTACAAATTCTTTTATGTATTCTTTATAGACTTTTTAGGCATTGAAGTGCAAACACATTAGATTTTTATTCATAAATACGCAGTGAAATCAGATTCTGTAATGATTACTCACATAACCTGTCAACATTTCAGGAACACTGTACAGGTGGTCTCCAACTTATATTTCAGCTTATTTATTTATTTATTTTTGACTTTCTGATGGTGTGGAAGTGATGTGTATTCAATAGAAAGTGTACTTTGAATATTGAACTTACCTCGAGTGCTATGGTTTGAATATAGTTTGACCCTTCTAAATCACATATTGAAATACGGTCCCCATTGTAACAGCATTGAGAGGTGGTGGGATAATTAAGAGGGGATTCCATCATTAAGAGGAATTATTGCCTTTCTAATGAGAATGTGGTTATACCTGCCAGAGAAGGTGGCACAAAGTGAGGCCATGCCTTGGGTTCGCCTCTCATGCCTACTTCTTCTCTTCCAACAGACTGCTGTCATGAATGGAGACTGCACAAGGGCCTCATCAGAAGCTGAGCAGATGCTGGTACCATGCTCTTGGACTCCCAGCCTCCAGAAATGTAAGCCACAATAACCCTCTTTCCTTTATCAATTTTCCTGTCTCAAGTATTATTCTTGAAAACTACAACAGAAAATGGACTCATAAATCAGGTAAGCCATATGTGGCATGAAGCTCTTGGGGAATGCTGAATAGTGGCAGTGAGCCACAGCTCCCAGTCTTCAGGGCAAGTGAGTGAGATGCTCAGAGCATTACTATGGTCCCCAGCTATAATGCTAAGTGGTTAGATGTATTAAATGCTCTTTTGATTTATAATATTTTCAACTTATGGAGGGTTTATCAGGACACAACCTCAACATAAGTCTAAAAGCATCTTTATAAGTATGTTCAGTATTTATCCTAATGATTTGCTGATTCTATTTCCATAAAAAAAAATGCGGCACGGGGCATAGTGTAGGTATCTGAAGAACTTTAATACAGAATCTATACTCTGTAATATATATATATATATATATATATATATATATATATATATATATATAGTCATAGGTGGAGATTAATCTGTCACTTGACCAACTGCAACATACTTACGTATTTAGACCCAATTCAATTAAAACTGCTCATAAGTAGCAAGATAATAAAAATAAACCAAAATCAAATTCCATTCTCTTAATTTTTTAAGTCATCTCTCCTGTTCATCAATATACGATTCTCCTTTGGTTATTTCATGTTTCACTTTTCCCAAAAAAGTTCTCTGTGATTATTCCTCGGCCTCCTGTGTGCCATTTTTAATACTTAAATTTTAAAAAAATTTGAATAGACTTGATGATATATTGAAAAACAATATTGTTATGATTTCATTGTTTAATTCATAATCTTATAAATAAAAGGTTGGGGCTGCGGTTGTAGCTCAGTGGAAGAGGGCTTACCTAGCATGTGTGAGGCACTGGGTTCGATTCTCAGCACCACATGCAAATAAATAAATAAAAAAAAAGGTCGATCAACAATTAAAAAATGTATTTTGAAAAGTCAAGGCTCGTCGTCAGAGATTAAAATGAACACACACAGATAGCAATGACAAAGATGAAGCACTTTATTGCAAGCTGCTGCCAGCTTATATAGGGAAATGAAAGTCAGTTATCCTAAAACAGGAACCCCCTGGGACCAACATAGTAACGGTCAGGTCATCATCTGCGGTGCATGGGATTCATGGGGGTCACGAGCTGTTCACAAGCCCAGATGGGTGAACCAGATTTTGAAAAGTACATGTTATTCGCCCATTGGCAATTTGCCCGCCGCCATGTTATATTCATGGACCCATTATTAGAACAACCTAGGGAATCCTCAGGGAAACTCCCAACATATTTAAAAATAATAAATAAATATAAATAAAGGGTTAAAGAAAGAAAATGGCAAACAGCACATGATATGTGTGAGTTTCATTTGTATACATATTTTCATTTAATCAGTTCAGTATTGTGTGGTGGTTGAAACTCATGTTCCAGAACCAGATAATCTTAACTTTAACTGACTGCTTACCAACTTTTTCTTAAATAAGCATACTTTAGGTAAGCACAGGTTTCGTCATTTTGATAACTACAAAACCTATCCAGCAAAGTTGCTAAATGATAAACTGGAGAACTGTGTATAAAGAAAGTACTCAGGTTATACTGATAGGTAGTAAACTGTAAATAAATGTTAGCTAGTTGTATAGTTATTACCAATTCCTTCTGAAGTCATAGTTGTTCTAAACCTAATTGTATGGGTGACAAAACCAAGCTCAAAGATTTTGCATAACTTGTAAACAATGTAAAGAATGGAAGATTTAAAATTCAAAACCTGGTCTAAATCCAACTGTGTTTTATATTCCTATCACTTTTGTATCATTTTGTTCTTTGTATATTTCTTTCCACCAACACTTAAGCAAAATACTGTTGTTTTTCTAAATGACTATGAGAACAGCAGCCCATGTCTACACAGGGGGCTGGTTGGTTATTCTGTATCTTGGGTGAGTTGAAACAGAAAGATAATAATTGTTCTCTCGTACATTTTGGCTCCTGTTGCTTTTCTCATGATATTGTTAGATAGACCATTGTTTTTATTATTAAGTAGCTTTTGTTCTGAAAATCCATATGCCTCCTTTTCTATACCTTCTTTATAAGGGAAGGGACAGGAGGGACAAAGAATCAAAATGGGTCAGAGTAAAAAGCTAAATGTGTACACTGAGGACAGTGCAGAAGCTCTACATTCAGTATGAAAACTCAATTGCTTTCTGCCAGACTCCAGAGCTAACATTTTTACTAAACTACACTCTTTTGTTTCTGCTTGAGAGAAAAACACATTATTGTCTTAGACACTGTGTAAGAATTTATAAGTTATAAATGTTGGACCAAACAAAGAGTTTAAAGAAAACTTCAGATTCAGATATCACAAAGAACATACACATATCAAGTTTAAGGGTGAATATTTGAGACACTGAACTACATTGTATTATCCACTATGTCCTTTGGCGGTAAATTGCAGTCCAGATACACACACACACACACACACACACACACACACATGCAATCCTGTATATGTTTATGTATATAACGTGTGTGTGTGTGTGCATGTGAACTTAAATTTAGGGACTAAGGTCTGGGAACCTGCTTTTTAATTGACAGGATAAATTTATAACAAACATGTTCCACTTCTACACATATCATTTTGGGAAGCCAGGCTAAAAACAGCTCTATTTGGTTATAGTGTAACTAGTGCTTATACCCACTTTTAGAAGCAATGCTATCCAAGTTGCTTTGGTAAGGGTGCAGGATAAATGGAGGGGAAATAGGAGATAATTACAATGTTCTGGGTGAATTAAGTGAAGATGTGGTGATAAAGAAAAGATATGTTAAATAGTCTGCAAGCATCATGCTAAAGGAATGACTAAGAGTTAAGGAAATAAAAATGAAAGAAATGATGGGCTGGGGATGTGGCTCAAGTGGTAGCGTGCTTGCCTGGCATGCGTGCGGCCAGGGTTCAATCTTCAGCAACACATACAAACAAAAGATGTTGTATCCACTGAAAACTAAAAAATAAATATTAAAAGATTCTCTCTCTCTCTCTCTCTCTCTCTCTCTCTCTAAAAAAATGAAAGAAATAAAATGAGGCTCAGAAATGAGCTTTGATGACAGGTAGACAAGCTCTTAATAGAAATGTAGAAACAACTGGGAACAAACTAAGTTTCAAGACAGGAGATCATCAAGGTCAGGAGATCATCAAGGTCACTGATGTGCTAGCAAGCCTAAAACAGGTAACTAAAAGTTTTGAGGAATTTTATCCAAAAATTATTCAATCACTTAAAAATTTGTATGAGTCACCAACCATGTGCTTCATCATAGCTTCTCTCCAGCATCATTTCCAGATATCATTATTATTATTTGTAGACTTAACCCAGAAGAAAATATAGTTATTTTTAAGAAATTAATTGAAAATGCTAAAACTAGTATTTTGAATCTGTCTGATGTTTTTATCTTTATTCAAAGATTTGTTTTGCTTTAATGTAGGGTTATTTCTGAAACAGAAACTTTTGCAGACCAAAAGTTTCGTGTATTATATAACGGGTTATATTTGTTTTAGCTAAATGTTGTACAAAAAAGGATTTTTAAAAAGTTAGTTCATTGCTTTGATATCATAATCAAGCAGAATTCATTCCATTTAGACTGTGTCAGGCATCCAGATTGAGGTCAAACATGTAGTTAATTTGCATGAGCCAGGGACATTGTAAACACCACCTCGAGTCTGCAATTCAATTTTAGCATTTTTAAAATCAAAACAAGTGAGTCTTACCCTGATTTTTCATATTCTAGGATGCTAACTGTTCAGATATTCTAGTTCAACCAGCTGTTAATCAAAATTCAGATGTAAGATTTCAATTATGATTGCAGTTTTTTGTTTGTTTTTTACCATTGTTCCCACTTTCCAAATAGAAGTCTGCAACTATAGTGTCAAGGAAGCATTCTAATAATGTAGTTTTTTTCAATGATATAATTCTATTTTTTTCTTCATGTAGAAAGTTTAAAATTGTGACACAACTGTCTACCTTCCTAATTTACAAAGTAAATGTGAACACAAAAGTAAATAGCCTCTAATCCAGGTACCAGGACATTATTGCAAGTTCCATTTTAACAAGGCATTAAAATTCTTGTCTTCACTTCCCTCACTTAAAAATATCAGAGTAAAACAATCTAATTTCCAGAATAAGCTCAGGAAGGAGGTAATAATTGGGATATCAAGTGAAACAGTAAGTATAAAGCATGTTTGTAAAGTTGTAAAGCCCTATTAATTGCAAGGAGTAACTCGAGTATTCAGCAGACCTCGGACACAAAATATGTGCCAGCCATTAGGGATATGAAGACAAATAAGGCAAAACTCCTTATAAGAGTTCTCTGAGGCTAGATAGAGAACATGAACAAATACAGTATGACAGGAAACACAGCAAGGTGTGCACAGGGCTTTGTCAGTGCATAGAGGAGAACACATCCACATCTGCAAGGAGACTTGAAGGATGAGTAGGTGTTCTTCACTATTTTAAGTAGCTGAGCAAGGTCATCTTACCTTAGGGATGTTCAAAGGGAAAGAGGCTTAAAATGCTGACATTTCAGGTCCCATCAAGAAGTAGTAGCCTCATTTATCCCAGGTCCTCCTCCTTTCAATCAAAAATGCTTGGACTAACACAATAAATAAACAGGAAACTTTTTAAAGGAGGACAGAAGTCAGACAACCTGGGGAACTCAGAACTTCAGACTTGGTGATGAGTTCTTCCCATTTCCTTATTGCCTCTCACATATCCAGGACAAGATGCTTCAGATCCCTCTAATCTGGAAACAATAGACACCAAAAAAAAAAAAAAAAAAGGTTGTAAAAAAAGTCCCTTCCCTCTAGCCAAAGGACCTGGAAAGGGGTAGCCTAAAAACAGGGAAACTTTAGGGCAATTCTTGCCCTATACCAGCCAGCCACCAACTAGTAAAATCGCACCTTCTCTAATCCATGTGATTTGACTGGGACTTCCAAAGCCCACCATGAAAGGTGATGTTATCAGTCCTGCAGCATGAGGTGGTTTTTTTACAAAGTGAAGCTGAATCACCCAGTGCTGCAGTTTTCCAACCAGGACAGTTTCAGCAGAGTCCAAGGGTCAGCTGAACCTCTACTACCATCCAGTCATCAGACTCAGCCAGGTGGAGTGAGGCAGAGCTGGTCTAGCAGGCTGGTGGGGCATAGTGCAGAGCGACAAAGTGATGTGAACAGCCCCCATTTCCCTCCTCCCTTTTATCAGCAGGGGTCAGCAGCGACTTGTTCTCACACTCCTATTGGATTCAAGGAGGCAGAGCAGGTCTGTGCCCCTCTGGCAATGGAAAGCTTCAGCAAGGGCAATGGAGGAGCTGTATCCACCTCCCTCATCTGCAGTCAAGCAGTGTTAGTCTGAGTGTTGTCAAATCAATAACTTAAGTTCTTACCTTCAGTAAAAAGAAGAGGGAAACAAACTCAAACTTAACAGAAGAAATGAAGTAAATAAAGAACAGAAAGCAGTGAAATTGGAAATGTGATAAAAATAGACAAAAATCAATGAAAACTAGATCGGATAATTTAAAAACTTCAGTAATTTTATAACTGAGATAATGGGAAAAATTAAAAATATAAATAAAGTTTTCCTTAAATAAAAAGTGACATAAATAAAACGTGTATCTCCAAAGAACTCGCAGAATCTGTCAGAAAAAAAAAATTGACAATTGCAAATTCTATTGTCATGAATGACATATTGATAATTAATATTTTAATTTTGGTATCTAAATTTTTCTTAAAAATATATTTAAAAATTATATTTCAACATTTTCTTATCTAATAATCATTTAGCTAGAAGAGCTGGGACTCTTATTAAGGGACAATAACTAACCTGACTTCAGGTTTCTTTTCAGTAACTTTAGATGCAAATAATGGAAGCGTGTCCAAAACGGAGTGACAAGAGTACAAATCAAGAGCCTGTGCCAACCCAGAGTATCATTTGCAAGTGTTGGCAATAGAGACATTCTTGCCTGCATCAGATCTATGAGATCACCATGTATCATCTTCTTAAACAATGTGTTAAAAGTCAGTCAGTCAAATGCGAGATGCATCAAAATAATGAGCTTATAAATAGCTAAAACATCATCCCAATATTGGAAGCTACAATGTCTGTTCTGAAACTTGCAACTCATCAATAGCTTCTTTCTTATGAGAAGTATCTGCCTCCTCACTGATCTGATGAATGGCTTGATGGATGAAAGGCTATAGAACAAGAGAAGATATTGGAAAGCAAAGAAATTGCTATTTACAATCTCCAAACCTCTCACCTCAAATGATTTTGGGAGAAGTTTCTTGGCTCAATCTTCTGGCTTCTAATTCTCATTCTTCTAACAGCTCATTACTTGATCCCATTCTTTGGATAACTTACCTACTGATATTTGTTCAGATAGTGAACATTTTGATTTCTAACACTTTAGCTTTTAAATTACATAGAGCATTCTCAGAACTACTCTGTTAGATCTTCTTAAATATTATTTATTTTTCTTTTTAAAATATTGATATTAAGTTTGGTGTTTCTCTTTCCTGGCACTGTTTTTTTTTCTAAGTAGCTCATGAATCTTCATTCTCTTCTCATATTTTATTGGGATTCTCTTTGTCTGCCTTCCCTGAGTACTTGTAAGGAACTACTGAGAGTATAAGGAAGTAGCTTGTCTTTGGAATTTGGGTACCAACCATATTTGCTACAATTCTTTGGTATTGTGGGCACCATCTGGTTTCCCAGATTTCTCTCTCTTTTTTATTATGTGTTCAAGTTAGTTACACACGACAGTAGAAGGCATTTTGACACATCATTCGTAAATGAAGTATAACTTCTCATTCTTCTGGTTGTACATGACGTAGAGTTACACAGGTGTGTAATAATATATGCACATAGGGTAATAATGTCTAATTCATTTTACTATCCTTTCTATTCTCATACCCCCTACCCTCCCTTCACTCCCTCTGTCTAATCCAAAATACTTTTATTCTTCCCTAGACCTCTCCCTTATTGTGAATTAGCATCCACATAGCAGAGAAAATATTTGGCCTTTGGTTCTTTGGGATTGGCTTATTTGCTTAGCATAATATTCTCCAGCTCCATCCATTTACCAGCAAGTGCCACAATTTCATTCTTCTTTAAGGCTGAGTAATAATATTCCATTGTGTCTATATGCCACAATTTCTTTATCCATTCATCTGTTGAAGGGCATCTAGGTTGGTTCCATAGTTTAGCTATTATAAATTGAGCTGCTATAAACATTGATGTGGATGCAACACTGTAGAATGCTGATTTTAAGTCCTTTGGGTATAAACTAGGGAGTGGGACAACTGGGTCAAATGGTGGTTCCATTCAAAGTTTTCTGAGGAATCTCCATACTGTTTTCCAGAGTGATTACACCAATTTGCATTGTTCACCCGCAATGTATGAGTGTACATTTTTCCCCACATTCTCACTAATATTTATTGTTACTTGTATTCTTGATAATTGCCATTCTGACTGGAGTGAGATGTAATTTCAATATAGTTTTGATTTACATTTCTCTAATTGCTTGAGATTTTGAACATTTCTTTATATATTTGTTGATTGATTGTATTTCTTCTTCTGTGATGTATCTGTTCCATTTCTTAGCCCATTTATTGACTGGGTTTGTTTTTGGTTTTGTTTTTGTTTTTTTGTTTTACTGTTAAGTGTTTTGAGTTCTTCATATATCCTAAAGATTAATGCTCTGAGTTGGAGGTCGTAAAGTGTATCTCCATCTTCATGATCTTGATTATTTCCTTTGCTGGAAAAAGGTTTTTAGCTTGATTCTATTCCATTTCTTGCTTCTTGATTTTACTTCTTACACTTTAGGAGCCTTGTTAAGCCAGATCTAGCCCTACATTTTCTTCTATTTTGTGCAGGATCTCTGTTCTAGTGCCTAAGTCTTTGATCTACTTTGAGCCGAGTTTTGTGAAGGGTAAGAGATAGAGGTTTGATTTCACTTTGTTACATATGGATTTCCAGTTTTCCCAGCACCGTTTGTTGAAAGGGCTATCTTTTCTCCAATGTATGTTTTGGGGGCCTTTGTCTAGTCTGACACTACTGCATTTATGTGGGGTTTTCTATGTTTCTTCTATTTGGTACCATAGGTCTATATGTCTATTTTGGTGCCAATACCATGCTGTTTTGTTATATCTCTGTAGGATAATTTAAGGGCTGGTATTGTGATACCTCTTGCTTCACTCTTCTTGCTGAGGATTGCCTTGGCTATTCTAGGTCTCTTATTTTTCCAAATAAGTTTTCTGATTGCTTTTCCTAGTTCTATAAAGAATGTCACTGGAATTTTAATAGGAATTGCATTAAACTTCCAACTCAGAGCATTAATCTTTAGGATATATGAAGAACTCAAGACACTTAACAGCAAAAAGAAAAATAATTCAATTCCTATTGCAAATAACACTTTTTGTAGTATGCCATTTTGATAATATTAATTCTGTCTATCCAAGAGCATGGGGATCTTTCCATCTTACAAGGTCTTCTTCAATTTCTTTCTTTAGTGTTCTGTAGTTTTCATTGTAGAGGTCTTTCGCCTCTTTTATTAGATTAATTCCCACATATATTTTTTGAGTACATTGTGAATGGCATAGTTTTCCTAATTTCTCTTATACTGGATTCATCACTGATGCATAGGAACAACTTGATTTATGGGTGTTTATTTTATATCCTGCTACTTTGCTGAATTCATTTATTAGTTCTTCTGGTGGAATTTTATAGAATCATATTATCAGCAAATAGGGATAGTTTGAGTTATTCTTTTTCTATTTGTATTCCTTTAATTTCTTTCTTCTAATTGCTCTGGCTAGTGGTGAAAGAGAGTAACCTTGTCTTGTTCCATTTCTTAGAGGGAATGCTTTCAATTTTTCTCCATTTAGAATGATGTTGGCCTTCGGTTTAGCAAATAAAGCTTTTACAATGTTGAGGTATACTATCCCTAGTTCTTTCTAGTGTTCTGAACATGAAGGGTTGCTGCATTTTGTCAAACACTTTTTTAAAAAATTTTTAATCTTTTTTTTTTGAGAGAGAGAGAATTTTTAATATTTATTTTTTAGTTTCCGGTGGACACAACATCTTTTCTTTTATTTTTATGTGGTTCTGAGGATCAAACCCAGCGCCCCGCGCATGCTAGGTGAGCTTGATACCGCTTGAGCCACATCCCCAGGCCTGTCAAACACTTTTACTGCGTCTATTGAGATAATCAGGTGATTCTTATCTTCATTAATGTGATGAATTACATTTATTGATTTCCATATGTTGAACTAAACTTGCGTCCTTGAGATGAAGGAACCCCACTTGATTGTGGTGCATTATCTTTTTAAATTTTTTTTCACAATACTTTGATTCTATTTATTTATTTTTATGTGGTGCTGATGAGTCTCACCTGTGCTAGGCAAGTACTCCACCACTGAGCCACAGCCCTTTATCATGATTCTATTTATTTATTTTTATGTGGTACTGATGATTGAACCCAGGGCCTCACCTGTGCTAGGCAAGTACTCCACCACTAAGCCACAGCCACAGCCCTTTATCATGATTTTGTATGTGATTTTCCAGTAATTTATCGAGAATTTTTGCATCTACATTCATTAGGGATATTGGTCTGAAGTTTTCTTTCCTTGATGTATCTTTGTTTGGTTTTGGTATCAGGGTGATACTAGCTTCATACAATGAATTTGAAAATGTTCTCTCCTTTATTATTTCATGGAATAATTTGAGGAATGTTGGTGTTAATTCTTCTTTGAATGTCTTATAGAACTTGGCTGGGAAGCAGTCTGGTCCTGGTCTTTTCTTAATTGGTTGGCTTTTGATGGCATCTTCTATTTCATTGCTCAAAATTGCTCTGTTTAAATTGTGGACATCCTCGTAATTCAATTTGGGTAGATCATGGTTCTATACATTTGTTGATATCTTCAAGATTTTCTATATTATTGTAGTGTTAATTTTTAAAAAATAGTTTCAGATTATCTTCTGTATTTCAGTAGTGTCCCTTATGATATTTCCTTTCTCATCATGAATATTAGTAATTTGAGTTTTATCTTTATCTTCATTAGGGTGGCTAAGGGTTTATCAATTTGATTTATTTTTTCAAATAACCAACTTTCTGTTTTGCTGATTTTTAAAATAATTTCTTTTGTTTCAATTTTATTGATTTCAGCTCTGATTTTAATTATTTCCTGTCTTTTACTGTTTTTGGTGTTCATTGGATCTTGTTTTTCTAGGGCATTGAGATGTAACTTTATATTCAATATTGTACATTCTTGTCTTCATTGCTTGAGGTTCTGTTTTCCAAGTGGTCTAGTCTGTTGGTGATGCTTTCAATTGAATTTTTAACTTGGTTTATCGCTTCCTTCATTTTGAGGATTTCCACTTGATTTCTTCTCAAAATCTCTATCTCTTTGTTGAAGTGATCTGTCATCCCCTGAATTTTATCTCTGATTTTACTCTTTACATTGTCCTTTATGTCACAGATTAGTTTACCTATGTACATTCTAACCTCCTTCTCTGACATTTCTTCCACTATAGTGTCAATGGATTCTATTATTGGAGCATCCTGATTTGTTTGGGTGGTTTTTTTCACCTTGTTTTTTTATGTTGCTTGTGTTTCTACCCATCTAGCAGTATGGATCTGAGGCTGTACAGCTTTACCCTGTAGACTTATAATGTCCCTGAAGTTTTCTAGTATCTTTTAGGGAGATACAAATAACAACAGCACCCAACGCAAACAATATACAACCTTAAATCAAATAGCTTCTATTAGGATGTATACAGTTTTGTCTCAATAAACAAAAATGCTATGTTTAATTATTATCTACAATATTGACAGTAAGTTTCCAAGGTGTTTAAAATTTCAAATGGTGGACAAAGAAAGAACAGAAGTGGTGTAGGGTGTGATGGTTATGAGGAAGGAGGAGAGAATATAGCAGTAAAAAATTATAGAAAGAGTGAGAGAGGAATTAATATGAGTTGCTTGTTAGCAAGAAAAAGGAGAAAAAGATAATCCATAGAAACAGGTAAGTGAGGAAAAATAAATATAAATATATATAAATTAAAATTTAAAAAGAAAACAATAATAAATAAAATAGAAGAAAAAAGTAAAAAGAATACACAATAAAACTGTAATACACTATTTGGAGATCCCAGTCCTCAATAAACCAATGCATGAAATGTACTTGATTTCAAAAATGGTAGGAATGTGAGATAGAATATAAAAAATAAAATAAAAGGATCTTGATGAAATATTGAACAATTGTTTCTGCTAAAGTTTAAAAGTTTTTCAGCTTCCCTTCTCAGCAGTTAGATGGGGTTGTCTGGAGTTTGATATTAGCTTCACTCTCAGGATGCTTGGGGTTGCTAGAGTAAGAGGGTTAGGCTTACAGGCAGAACTCTTGGAAGTGGGATCAGAGTAAGAGGGTTAGGCTTACAGGCAGAACTCTTGGAAGTGGGGTCTTTGCAGGCTTAGGTATGCTCCTGTCTCTTTGCTGGGTGACAATTGGTTTGTAGATTTTAAGGCAGCACACCTCCAAGGCCCAGCAATCTCCAGTCCACATTGGAAGATTGCACCCCATGAAGCTCCTTTGAGTTCCACTTGTATGGTTGTGAGAGCCTGTTCTTAGCCCATTACTTTGCCTGTGGACCATTTTTCAAATTCCTGGTCATGTGTTTCTCTCACAGATGGTCCTGCAAGAAATCAGATTGGAGGGTTAGGGAGAAGCCAGGTGGGTTTTCATGACCAGCATTCTCCTGTGTAAACCTCTCTACATACTTTATTTTCTTATGGTCAGTTAGGCATTCTCTGTCATGCAGAGTGTGTTTGCCTGGCTATGGTTTTTGGGCCAGACTCAGATCTGCCAGTAATCATCTCCCCCAGCTACTGGCCCCTGCACCAAGATTGCAAAATGGTTCCTTCTTCTGTCTTCCAGGCATGCCCCCAAGAGCTGTTTTCCATGTTTTCAATGTGGGCTTTTCCTCCTATAAACCTGTGGGTATATATCCCAATTACTTCACTATTCTTCTAAGGGACAATAAGGAATGGAAAGAATACCACCCCACTTGCGCCAAATGCAGCTTGCCACCAGATCACCCTAATATTTTCCTCCCCTCCACTTCTAACCATGTGTTTTGATAGGATCTCAGCAATTCCTTAAAATTTTTGGTCTAGTGTCCTTGCTGATTAAATAAAGCAAATAAAGAGTTAAAATGAATAAGGTAAGAACAGATTGAAGGGAGAGATGAGATTTAGACATAAACTTGAATGAACTATGTCATATCACCTCATATGATTTTATATATTATAACATATCTGGTAGCATTCCAGGTAGTGGGAATATCAAGTACAAATGTCCTGACATAAGAACATGCTCATTTTTTTCAGAGTGAAAGACTTGAGTACCATATCCCATCTGTTTCATGGTGGAAATGAGGGTGAGAAATGTGTACACATAGAAAATAAATCCCCCACAACAGTAAGATAAAAAAATAAGAAATGTTTTAATTATATGCCATGTAAATATATGAATGGGAGAGACTAGTTCTGAGAAGTTTGATCAAGCAAGATTTTGTGAAAGTCTTGGTAAATGAGCTGACCTTAAAGAAAGGAATTTGTTTCTTCTTTTTTAATTAGTTACACATGACAGTACAATTATCTTGACGTATCATACATTTGAATCAGATGGGGTATAATTTCTCATTTTTCTGAGTGTATAGGTTGCAGAATCACATTGGTCATGCAGTCACATATATACATACAGCAATAATAAAGTCTATTTTATTCTGCTGTCCTTCCTTTTCCCCCTTCCTCTCCCCTCCCCTCCCATCATTTCTTTCTATCCAATCTAATGTGACACACTTTTTTTTTCTTTTTCCTCACTTTGTCATACATGTAATCTGTATAACAACGAGGGTCTCCTTCCATCTTCCCCATCTTCCGTGCAATTCCCCTTCTCCCTTCCTTTCCCTCCCACCTCTCTTCCCTATCTAGGGGTAATCTTCTTCTCATGCTCTTCCTCCCTACCCCATTGTGGTCATCCCCCTTATATCAGAGAAGACATTCGGCATTTGGTTTTTAGGGATTGGCTAACTTCAAGGAATTTGTTTCTTATTTATGTAAAAAAGTCTGTGTTCAATGACCTTGAAGCATGACATCATCAGGGTTCCATCGTTTTCTCTTGTGTGAGTGAAATAAGATAGCATCAAAGCTACCAGAAAAGGCAAAGGGGAAGTGGTAGGCACCCTTCCCAATGGGGACAGGACTTGAAAATTACTCTTGTCATTTGTGTTTACATTTTATTTGTCAAAAATGTAGTCATGTGACCAGCTTTGCTGCTGGTGGAGATTTGGGAGAATAATGTTTACTAAAATTGTTCTCCACCTAGCTAATATCTTTATCACTTTGGAAGAAGGGAGAGAAATATTCAAGAAGATTGGCAGTCTATAACCACACCTCCTAAAAAGAAAATATTTGTAATTCCAATAAACCAAATATGTCAACCTTAACCCATAAAAGCTCCACTGATACATAAACTTCAATTCCATTAGCCTTTAAAGAACCACATTAACCTTGGGCTAGTGGTGAGCCCACTTGTCATTATATCTAGCTTTAGATATTGTATGGGGCACTATCTGACTTGTTGGATTACTGGACTAATAGATGATAGCATAAATTCTTTGAATTAAGTAGGTATTCTACATCCAAACAACAAACACTTCATAGGTTACCTGTCAAATTTCAAATTATATTGAATGAAATTTTTATTACTATATTCCCCATCACCTTCCTGGATTTTTATATTACCATTTATAAGGGTCATTTCTATTTCAAATTTGATGGATATGCATAGTATATGAAGCAATCTATATTTATGTTCCCAGGCTAGGCCAGAATTTGACTCAACACATCTAGAAACCGCTGCTGTCAACATGCAGTTGTACACATCATGAATACATTATTGCTCCTGCAGCATCTGCAATGCATTTGGCACAAACTACTGCAGACCTTCAGCAGACTGCAGCAAATGGCAAATATATGCTGCTCTCTGCTCCAAAGGGAGAAGGCATATATTTTGTGAAAGTACAGACTGAATGTGTGTCCACAGCAGCAACACAAAAACCATGTTTTTTTCCAACAATTGTTATTTCCTATAAAAGGAAAGTTGATTTTAATAATTCTCCATATATACTGTTTTGTAAGAATGCATTATGTTTTATTATCAATGATCTCAAATTGTAGATTCTGAATGACCTTAAATGTTTATCTGGATTTATTATAATAGTATGTTAGTGATCAAAATCCAAAAGTTGTTATCTAAAATACTACAAATGCAAATCTAAAATAATTTCCAGATTATTAAATGATGTAAATAATTGGAATTTTCTATTACATTTTCTATGTAATAACAAATAGTCTAATAGTTCAAAAAATAATAGAATGAGTGAAGTCAGCACATGAATAATTGGATAAGTTTTATTATTTTTTAGAAACAAAAGTTTTAAAATTAAAGTTGAACATCATAAAAATTATCACAGTAGAAACATTCCCAATTTAGAGAGTTCCCTAGCCAACTTATTTTGAAAAAATAATTTAAAACTATAATTAAAGTAATCAGAGAGATAAAGCATTGCAATGATAAAAGATAATCCTATAAAAATAGATCTGAGAAGAATGAGTGCTTAAAATAAAAATGTAACAAACAAAATTAAAATATTTCAACAAATAAGTGGAAAATACACCATCTAGGAAAAGATTAAAAAGACAAAGATTTTAAATAGGAAGTAAAAGGTAGAAAATTAAATAGTCAATGTAGAAGGTCATATATTTGACTAATAGAAGTTTCCTGGGGAAATTAGGGAAAAAGAAGAAATGTGTTATCAAATACTGAATATTAACTCTAGAAAACATTGAGTTCCTTAATAAGAAAAAAAATTGAAGAAAACCTTAGAAGATGGAAAGATCTCCCATGCTCTTGGATAGGCAAAATTAATGTTATCAAAATAGTCATACTACCAAAATGCTGTATAGATTCAATGTGATTCCAATTAAAATCCCAATGTCATTCCTTATAGAAATAGAAAAAGCAATCATGAAATTCAATTGGAATAGCCAAAGCAATCCTTAGCAAGAAGAGTGAAGCAGGAGGCTTCACAATACCAGACCACAATACCAGGAAACTTTTAAACTATACTACAAAGCTATAGTAACAAAAAATAGCATGGTATTGGCACCAAAATAGACATGTAGATAAATGGTACAGAATAGAAGACACAGAGACAAACCCACATAAATATAGCTATCTCATACTTTAAAAAGCACCAAAAACAGTGGAGAAAAGATTCCCTCTTCAACAAATGGTTCTGGGAGAATTGGAAATCCATATGCAGCAAAATGAAATGAAAATAAACCTCTCTCTCTCACCATGCACAAAACTCAAAGTGGATCAAGGACCTAGAAATTAGACCACAGACCTTTGCCTAATAGAGGAAAAGGTAGTTCTAGATCTTCATCAAGTCAGATTAGGCCCTAACTTCCTTAACAAGACTCCTAAAGTGCAAGAAATAAAATCAAGAATTAATAAATGGGATGGACTCAAATTAAAAAGCTTCTTCTCAACAAAAGGAGCAATCAATGAAGTAAACAGAGAGCCTACATTTCAGGAGCAAATTTTTGCTATATGCACATCAGATAGAGCGCTAATCTCCAGGATATATAAAGAACTCAAATAACTTAACAGCAAAAAAAAAAAAAAAAAAAAAAAAAAAAAAACCAATCAATAAGTGGGCTAAGGAGCTGAACAGACTCTTCTCAGAAAAAGACACACACTCAATCAACAAATATTTGAAAAAATGTTCAACATCTCTAGTAATTCGAGAAAAGCAAATCAAAACTAAGATTTCATCTCATGTCAGTCAAAATGGCAGCTATCAAGAATACAGACAACAATATATGTTGGTGAGGATATGGGGGAAAAGGCACACTCATATATTGCTAGTGGGACTGCAAATTGGTGCAACAATTCTGGAAAGCAGTATGGAGATTCCTTAGAAAATTTGGAATGAAACTACCATTTAACCTAGCTATTCCACTGCTCAGTCTATACCCAAAGGACTTAAAATCAGCATACTATAGTAATGCCGCCACATCAATGTTCATAGCAGCTCAATTCACAATATCCAAACTGTGGAAGCAACTTAAATGCCCTTCAATAGATGATAGATAAAGAAACTGTGGTACATATACATAATGGAGTATTACACAGCATTAAGAGAATAAAATTTTGGCATTTGCAGATAAATGGATAGAGTTGGAGAATATCATGCTAAGTGAAGTAAGCCAATCCCAAAAAAAAAACAAAGGCCAAATGTTCTCTCTGATAAGTAGATGCTGATCCATAACAGGGAGGGAAGAGGCATGGGAAAAATGGAGGAACTTCGGGAAAAGGGGTGGGAAGGAAGGGAGGATGCATGGGGGCAGAAAAAATGGTGGAATGAAATGGATATCATTACCCTAGGTAAATGTATGACTGCACATATAGTGTGACACTAAATTGTGTATAGCCGTAAAAATGTAAAGTTGTGCTGCAATTGTGTATAATGAATCAAAATGCATTCTGCTGTCATATACACCTAATTAAAATAAATAAATATTTTTTAAAAAAGATTTTACCCAATTTTTCCAAGATGTATGTCTCCATATTGATAAAACTCATCAAAGATTGAGCACACCAAATAAAAATGATATATACCAAGGCAGCATTATAAAATTCAGAACATTGTGGATACCAAGAAGATCAAATAGTCTGAGAGGAAGAAAAAAAAAGAAATATGAGAAATTAAACCTTTCAAGAAAAATTCCAGGGCTCACTAACAATCATCAATGTCTTACACATACTAAGAGAGAAGGCATTCCAACTTAAAATACTCTCAATCCACTGGGTGGGTTACACTTGCATCAGGTAAACACTGATACATGTTATGTACCATCAACTTTCTTTGGTGAAGAATAAATGTGCTTCAGCATAAAAAAAAGAAGAAGAAAGAAAGAAAGAATGAATGAAGGAAGGAAGGAAGGAAGGAAGGAAGGAAGGGAGGGAGGGAGGGAAGGAGGGAAAGGAGAGAGAGAAAGAGAATCTCTCTAGACAACAATGAAAAGAAAAGTGGATTTCCAAAATGAAGATGAAAGAAGTCCTTGATGACAGCTGTTTACCATATTCTTCAAGTCATTCAAATTGGAGGGAGGAAAGTTGCATGAAGAGATAATGGGGAAGGGGATTTATAAATATAAACATGTAAATGACAGGTCATCTACTGTTTGGCAACATTTGAAAATATAAGGACAAGGTATTGGGAAGGCTTGTTTGAATGTTTAGAAAAAATAGCAACCAGTACATGTCACATTGAACAAATAAATTGAGATAATTATTAGTTCTATGTAAAATTAAGAGTTCTTTAAGAAAGGAAATATTCAGAGTACACTACTTGCATAATCCTGCTAATGTAAGTACTACTGATTTTCCCAAAATTATGATACAATTAAATGGGGAAGATGAGAAAAATAGTTGTTAGTTCATTAAAACTCTTAGCTATTATAACAAAAAAGTTTAATATATTCTGTCAGAATTAATCAATATTGAGAAAAATATACATACTATTGAGAAGTATAAATATGAATAACAGAAGCAGAAGAAAAAATTGGAAGTAGCTGCCTCAGCGGCCTCAAAGAAACATGACTGAAACATGAAAAGCAGGTGCTGAACAGTTATCTTTCAATATTAGGGTAACTATTTTATTATATTGGCAGGATCAATCATGGGCAAGTAGGAAACAAACTAAGGCCTCTGCTGGTCTGACAGATATTAACTTCAGTTGTTGAGGGCCACAGACAAGTCAAGATGGTGCCTGGCACTTTGCCAGAGGACGTTTGTGAAGTACTGCCAGCGAGCCATTAGGATGATGGAGATTCCTTAATAACTGACTGCTGTGTCTAGATGGTGTTGATTGAGTTAAGCTGTGTGTAATCATTAAGATAATGAGGATTCCTTGATGACTGTTGATGTATCTAGATGATGTTAATTGAAACAAGTTGTGTATTCAGTTATGTATATATACCCCTGCTGTCCTTCAATAAAGTGGCTCCCGCTATATCAATCTTCACAAGTTGCCCCCCCCCCCGGTTATTTTGCCCAACCAGACTGCGGCATTCAGTGTTGTTGTTGATGGTGGTGCTGTTGTTGTTGTTGTTTCTTTGTCTCTTGTGGATGAGGGCGCTTTTGTAGGGTTTTCAGAAATCTTATTTGAAGACTCCCCTCATTGGATTCGGTGTACTTTGGGCAGTAATGGCTCTATACTGGCTGCCTGTCCTCTTAGAATGATATCCTTAGTTTCAGAGTCCAGTGGTAACACTTTCAGTCTTTCAAACAAAGTATTTGAACTTGGCTTCTGGCTATGTTGACACCTTATGGATCCACAGAAGTCATGGGAAAGTCCTACTTTGCTGACCGCCAAATGGAAATGCAGCTTCCTTTCACCCTTATTTCTCCCAGACAGTTACCTTGAAAATCTAAGATATGTGCAAGTTACCAGAGTGAGCCTGTCAAGACTCATCTCCAATGCTGAGATGAGAGGGAGGCATCCTTCCTGCACTCTATGGAGATCTCATATAACAAACAACAATATTCTCTTCCTTCTCTGCAGCCTCCTGTCTTATTGCCAGATGTGGGTGATCCATAGAGTTTCATAATTGGTGTGTAGTCCCTAGATAACTTCAGAATGAGGCTGATCATCAGAAAGACCAGGTGATTAAAAGGTTGGTGCTTTTGAAACAGATTTTTGTCAAAAAAAAACACCCAAGCCATTTTTAAAATAAACACACAGCCAGATCTATCATGGAGGCAACCTCTGAGCATTCCTTGCACAATGGTTGTTGTGTATCAATGCTGTTAAATATAAAGGTGAATTATTTCCCATGGTGCTGTGCAACTTCTCTATGACTATTAGCCCTAGAACCACTAAAACCAACATCAATAACTCAATATTTAATCATTTAACAGATATTTACTGAATGGTCTTGAATTTATTAAATACAAGATGCTCTACAATACAAAGAAATAAAACACTGCATGAATTTATGACTATAAATCCTTCCTTCCTTTGTATCAATATTAAGTTCAGAATCCTGAATTAAATAGCTAATGTATCAGAGATCAAATGTATCAAAAATAAAAACTTGCAGAAAATAAAAGGTCTTTACAGAAATGTTACAAATAAAAATCATAGTATAATCTTGACCTAACTTTTAAAAGAAATACAACAGATTCTCATATAAAAAAAATCAGTCATCTTTTTTTAAAATGTCTCAAAATATTATTTTATTAGCAAGGATAAAGAATGGATTAGCAAATAAAGGTTAGGTACGCAGATCCTCTAACAAGGAGAAAGAGGGTGGCCTAGTACAGCCAGCTCATAGACTAGACCACCCAGGATGAGCTTCCTGGGTCACCCTTGTACAATCTAGCTCCTTGCATCCCAGAACCATTGCAAAAATACTGTTTTAGCAATGTCTTGGTGGAAAATGTCAGCAAGCAGTTCTAATTTTACTGCTAAGAATGCCCTCCTACCAATATACCTTCGCTTATCCTTCTCACATTTTTCTTGCTCCACACTTAACAATGTCTAAATTGGATACACACAGAAATACAGCCTTCATATAATTTACTTTCTCATTTGCTCTCTTTTTTTCTTCTGTGTTGCTTGAATAAAAAGATTAATTTTAACATCAGAAAGTCATTTGTAGATATTCAACACACATCTTCCATTTATAGTTTCTGTCTTTTCCTAGTTTATTACTTCAAATAATGTAAATAAATATAAGCATCAGTATCTCCCTACACAGAAAAGTGAGGGACAGTATGTCAGGTTGACCGCCCTCTTTCTTCCAGCTTCTCTCTTAACTGCCTCTTAACCTATGAGGCAGATGCTTGGTGCTCTGCCTGTGTTCCTTTGCACCTATTACCTGTTTTCTATGTACTGCTTCTGGTATACCCACAGGTCTTTGCTCACAGGTTGGCCTCTGACTGCTGGAAATGCCACAGTCAAAGAAGGCCAGCAATGCCTCCTCCATCCACAAGCCCTAGTTCTACGGTTCAGCCCCTTGCTGTGGTGAACAGGAGGTCAAACTCCTGCTCTCCTGTCCCTGCTAGAATAGTCAACCATGATTCCTACACTTAGAGTTTTCCAGTGAGTTGAACCAAAGTTGCTTTTTGTGTACTTTGTCCTCTTACTTAGTTTTCTTCCTTTACTGGTCCCACTTTCTAAATCTCTTAGCAGTCTGTATTAGTTTCTTAGAATTGCCATAACAAAGAACTACAAACTGGTTGGCTTAAACAACAGAAATGTCTTACAGTTCTGGAGGTCAGAAGTCCAAGATGTCTACACTGTTTGCTGTGTGGGAGAGACTTTCTTCCATAATTTCTGCTAGTTTCTTGTACTTTGGTAGCAGACTTTGATGTTCCTTGACTCTCACTAATATCACTTTGCTCTAGACCTTTTTATTCTCATGGCATGTTTCCTGTGCTCATATCTGTGTCCAAATTTCTCCTTTATTCATAAAGATACCAGACATTTTGGATCAGAATCAGGTAATAAAAGGGATGTATTCATTCATGTAAGTAAAAAATTTAAGATTCTAATCCAATATGGCTTCATTTTCATTAATTACATCCACAATAACCTTATTTCCAAATAAGGTACTGGGGTTATTTCAAAATTGGGGGGTAAGGGTGAGCACAATTCAATCCATACCAGTTTTTCCTAATAATCTTTGTCCAAAATGACATAAATCCTTGTCTGAAAGTCAGCTTCACCAAGCCCATCTGTCCACTAAATATTTAATTACTGTCTCAGCTACGATGCATGCAGCTATAAAGAAATGATAGCTTAACTTAAACTGGTTTGAATGATAAAAGGAATGTATTAGTTTATGTAAATAAAAATTCAAGCCAGTTGTGGTGGTAGATACTAGTAATCCCAGCTCCTTGGGAGTATTAGATGAAAAGTATGAGGCCAGGTTGGGCATCTTAGCAAGACCCGGTTCCAAAATAAAATTAAAAGAGGCTAAGAGTAGCTCAGTGGTAGAACACTCATCTGGCAAGTACAAGGCCCTGGGTTCAGTTCCAAGTATTGAAAAAAAATTAAAAAGAGATCATATCTCCAACATGAGTTCATTCATGGATTTATGAGTCACTCAAAAAGATTTATGGAGTGCTACATGCAAAGAAATGTACTCTGATTTCAAGATATAGCAGCAAGGCAAATATAAACATTCCTGGAATATTCAATTAAGAGAAGACAAAAAAAAGTAAACACAATAAGTTAAATAAGTATGAATTACATGACGAAAAGGGTCATGCTATGAAGGAATCAGTATAATTTGTATGTGTATGTTTGAGGATGGGAGTAGTTGCTTATAATAATAGTTTGGTCTTGATAGACCTCACTATAACATTTGAATAAAGACAGGGACACAATGAGGGAATGATTCATGAGAATATCTGGGGGAAGAGCATTCTAAGAAGAGGCAGTACATAGTGAGAAGAACCAGGATGTGAGTTTGTGTGGGATGCTAAAGAGGAGAAAGGAGGCCTAAGAAGAGTAAGGGAGACAGAAGGTGAAGATAAATGGTAAAAAGAGGAAATGGTGTTCAGAACACAGAAACTCGTAGGCCATAGAAAGAGCTTTGGATTTTACTATGGGGATGGGGAGCTATTAGGTGATCAGAAAGCTCTTAGTGGAAAGATCTTACTCTTCAACAAGTTAGTCTGCTGCTGTGCTGAGAATAGACTGGATGGGAACAAAGATGTTCCCATCTTATACAGATCTTATATTTTTATATTCTTATATTTTTGCTTTGCAAGAAGCCAGGCATGAGATGATGGTGACTTGGACTAGGACACAGTAATATATGTGCACATTGGTCAGATTCTGAAAGTCTTTCAAAGACAGAGGCAGAGGACTTGCTGGGAGATCGTTATTATTATTTTAAGATGGATGTCTTCAAAAGAATGCAGCTCATTTTATTTTGACTTCCTCAATTCTAATTATTCATGCAGTATCTGCTTCATCAAACTTATTTTTTGTAGTAGAAAAGCAACTATTTAATCTTACTTGATAACATCCAAGAGGCAAAGAGGGCTTTGCAACAGGAAACAGGGTTTCCCCAATTTCCCCAACACAAATGTTGCTGATGGGAACAGCCCAAATCACTGAACTAGTACAGTGAGTACAAAATGTGGGAAGAAGTAAAATAAATACCACTAGCAAGTCAAACATAATATCTACTGCAAATATGAGAATATAGCCTAAGAATTGTTTTCAATATATAGACCCATGGCTTACTTAGTAAATATAATCAAATAAGAGGAAACCATCACAATATAATCTGTTAAAATCATTTAAAATAGAAAAAAATTATAAATATCACAGTGAATAAGCAATGAGATCTGTGAGTCTCTCTCCAAAGAATTTCCAAAACTCCAATTATAAATGTATTTTTGCTTTGCTGGACACAGACTCACATTCTTTCATTGGAAGAATGAAAAAAGAAGACAAAAGTCTTAAGTGATCTAATAATTTGATAACAATTTTACTATTCATACTTAGATGACTAGCCAATATGTCAGAGAACGCTGATTTGGTAAATCTTCTTTCCTAATTATGCTTTTTTTGTAGTAGTAATCTTTCGTCTTACTAAACATTCAAGTTTGAGTGACCTGAAGTACTGATAGTATCTTTGCTTATGTCGTCCTCCTTTAAGATGTTGACAACCATGATTGACAAACCTGGAAAACGATAAGCGCCTTATATCATTCAGAATCACAATATTACACTTTCAATTTTGCCTATAAGAGATGTAAGGTATGATACAATTTGTCACTGATCATGGGGTCAAGGATAACACTTTTACAAACAAAATAGGTCAGCAAGAGACAAGCATAATAAAAGTTCCAATCAGAGTTTTATGTGACATGTGAGTTTTCAGAAATAAACAACCAAATACCTAGGGAAACTCTATTTTTATGCATAGGGCAGATGAAGAATAGAGATCTGTATAAGAATGCGACTGGACAGAGGGTGTGATCTATTGCAAGATTAGAGTGAGGAGTTCACGGTTTGTTCAGATTCTTCTCTTTGCACGGCATTTCATCCTCTGGGGTATGGAGTATGACCCCTCTTCAATGAAGGTTTTGAACAGAGAACAGAGAAGACAGACAGTGATCTTTCCAGGTTAAATGGCTTGCTTTGGAGGAGAGTAGTTTTACTTTCTATTGCAGTCTTCAAGGGAGAAGGGGCTGGAGACAGGCAGGCAGGGAAAGACAAGAGGTATTTTGCTTCTGAGGCCTCCCAATCTCCTTTGGTTAAACATACTCAGTGTTCCGAAGCACCATATTTTGGGGTACCATTTTCTGAGCCTGAACAAGACCAAGATCTTAATATCCATCTGTGAGCAGCATCATTTGATTTGACTAAGTTCTACCTTAGTTTAATTATCTTGTACCTCTTAGAAACCAAAATAAGTCAATATACATTTTTTCTACTCCAATTTATCAGATGTTTTAAGCCATCTTGAAGACTCTGTTGCCTAAGAGAGACTACAGTGGTAAGAAATAATAATACCCACCAGCCACAAGAATCACATTCGATGACTCATTCGCTCTCTGACTATGTATCAGGCCTGCTTTTGAGATGTTTAGGTATGCAGTTCATTTTATTCTCACCATCATATTATGATCCCCATCCGATAGATGGACCTGAGGTACAAAAAGTTTAAGAAATTACCCCAAAATTGAAGCTAAATAGTCTTAGAAAGAGTCCATAATTCTAACTGCTATGCCAGTGGGAAACTTTCTATTTTACTATTTATTTATTCAACTTGTTTATTCCAGAAGAGTTGTTATTCAAAGAAGTCAATATTGTGGTGTCTCTGATTCCAAATCAGTGTTTAAAAAAAATTACCTAAGCAGGAATGCCAGGTCTCCTTTCTAAAATATTTTAATGCCAGTTTTGTTTTTTGTCGTTGTTGTTTAATGTTTTATTTTTGTACTTGGGATTGACTCCAGGGAGGCTTAATCACTGAGCCACATCCCCAGCCCTTTTTGTATTTTATCTAGAGAGAGAGTTCTCTGACTGCTGGTATTATAGGAGTTTGCCACCATGCCCAGCCTTATTGTGAGCTTTGTATCGTTGACTTGATCAATTTTCCCACATAATGCAGCCACATTACAAAAATTTTAAAAATTTTTTAAATAAATCAAATTTGTTGTATAAATAGATACAACTTAATATAGTCAAGTACAGAATGATTAAATCCCAGTGGTAATCAATCTTCTAAACTTCCTGGTTTAACAATAAACAAAATAAATATTTTCTTGTATTAAATTTCATTATTGGGGATCCAACATGGTGGCGGGCAGAGAGGCTGCACTTTCACTGCACTCCCAGTGATGGGGTCATAAAGTCGCAAGGATAACTCTTGGATCCTACCAACGGAGATTCTCCTAGCAAAATTCCACTGAAGAGAGACCGCCCAGGAGCTACTAAGATTTTTTTAAAGCGTCTGTGTGACCCGGACGAGCGGGACCCTGCCACTAGATGCGGAGTTCCAGATTCACCTTCCACAGTCCTCGCACCGCGGGCACAGCTGCAGATCCATTCACCCGCCCGCAGCCAAAGTGACTGGGTCCTGCTAGATGCCGAGACACAGCTTGGCAGGAAGAAGTCTTTAGCCAAGCCCCCATGAGTCAGGAGCTGAGGCGAACCGGGCCGGACCAGTCCCACCCCTCCCCTCGGACACTCCGGCAAGGAGCCTGGGGCCCGCCATAGCAGAGAGGTGACGGCATCAGAGTTCGGCCGGCGGAATTCCTTCCCAGCAGAATCCACTTTAGCAGGTGCGTGACTTCCCACACTGATACAGGCAGCCAGGAAACTTCATTGACTTCTCAGGGGTCGTGTCCGTAGGGAAGCAGAGGGGATCCCCGACCCCCAGCCCCCCATATCACCAGCGGTGACTCCCAAGGTCTTAACCACCAGTTTACCACAGCACTGGGGCTTAAAAGGGACACGCGGTGGGGCTGCAAGTGTAACTAGACCTCTGGACAATCACTTCTAGGGAACAGGACCTGGCTGGCAGGCTGACAGGAGGAAGGGGGTTAAGAGCTGGAGAATTGAAATGGCTCTGGACTGACAAGTCTGAGAGACCCCCAGGAGACGCCCTACAGAGATAGCTCTCGGCAGGTAGAGAGCAGACGCTCCGCTTGGAGGGCACAGCTCCGCCTACTGGAAGAGAAGAAAGTGGATCTCCAAGACTTTAATTTTTGTTGTTGTTGTTGTTGTTGTTGCTGCTGCCGATATTTTTTTTTCTCTCCTTATTCTCTCCCTGTTCCTTTCCCCCGTACTCCTTCTCTCTTTCTATCCCATTTCAAGTTTTATTGTTCTTTTCATTCCCCTCTAATCTATCTCTCCCTTCATCCTTTTTTCTTTTTAACAGCACCTTCATTCCCCTACCCCCCAACTCTCATCCCAAGCATTACAACTTCCATTGCGTGTAATTGTCTAAATGCAAATAGGTGAATATCTCGAGGCTGTCTATAAGACTCCCAAATACCTAGCTACTAACAACACCCTGATCCAATTGCCCGGTAGTATCCACCTTCAGTGGAGCAATCTTCTAAAGTAGCCAAGACATACTAACCATCGTACCACCAGAGCACCCAACCTAAACATAGACCTAAGAACAAACAGCAAATCATTATGTGCATACAGAACCTAGAAGCCTTATATGAATTTAATGAATCTGCTTTAAAGCACAACAAAGCCCAACATTTCTAGGCATAATCTCCCAACACAAAAGAGAGACAACAGAGATATACAAAGCCAAAACAAATGTATAGGAGAAAGCAGTTACAAAGCAGTCAAACAGAGCTGGAAAGCAACGTGAACAATATGAAAAAACAAGGGAAAAAAGGGTTACAAACAATGCAGGACAATCTAAATATACAGGAGGACATAGAAGAAACAGAAACATGGACAGGGAAAGAAATCAAGGCATACCAAATTCAGATGGAACGGAATATTAGAGAAGACATGAGACAGCAAATCCAAGCATTGAAAGTATATTTTGAAGAGGAACTAACCACACAAATTCAATCAGTAAAGAATGAGCTTTATCAGGAGATAGAGGTGTTAAAAAAAAATCAAGTTGTAATCATAGAAATGCAAGAAACCATAAATCAGATTAAAAGCGCTAATGAGAATATTACAAACAGACTAGATCAAGTAGAAGTCAGAACCTCAGATAATGAAGACAAAGTTTATCAACTTGAAAAGAATATAGTCAACACAGAAAAGATGCTGAAATCTCACGAGCAATCTATCCAAGAGATATGGGATCTTATCAAAAGACCAAATTTGAGAGTCATTGGGATAGAAGAAGGCACAGAGAATCAGTCCAAAGGAATGGATAGCTTACTAAGGAAGATAATACTAGAAAACTTACCAGAGATGAAAGATGGAATGGATTGCCAAATCCTGGAAGCTTACAGGACCCCAAACATCCAAAACCATAATAGACCAACTCCAAGACACATAATCATGAAGATAGCTAACATACAGGACAAGGAGAGAATACTAAAAACTACGAGAGAAAGGAGGCAGATTACATTTAGGGGTAAACCAATTAGGTTAACGACTGATTTTTCATCAAAGACTTTGAAAGTGAGAAGATCCTGGAACAACGTATTTCAAACACTGAAAAATAATGGATTCCAACCAAGAATCCTGTATCCAGCAAAACTAAGCTTCAGATTTGACAATGAAATTAAAATATTTCACGATAAACAGACCAATAACAAAAGAAGAAATTGAAGAGGCCATCAAAAGACTACAACTAAGAAAAGCCCGGGACCGGATGGGTATACAGCAGAATTTTACAAAACCTTCAAAGAAGAATTAATACCAATACTTTTCAAGCTATTTCAAGAAATAGAAAAAGAAGGAGTTCTTCCAAATTCATTCTATGAGGCCAACATAACCCTGATCCCAAAACCAAAGACACTTCAAAGAAAGAAAACTATAGACCAATATCTCTAATGAACTTAGATGCAAAAATTCTCAATAAAATCCTGGCGAATCGAATGCAAAAGCATATCAAAAAAATTGTGCACCATGATCAAGTAGGATTCATCCCTGGGATGCAAGGCTGGTTCAATATACGGAAATCAATAAATGTTATTCACCACATCAATAGACTTAAAGATAAGAACCATATGATCATCTTGATAGACGCAGAAAAAGCATTTGACAAAGTAAAGCATCCCTTTATGTTCAAAACACTAGAAAAACTAGGGATAACAGGAACTTACCTCAACATTGTAAAAGCTATATATGCTAAGCCTCAGGCTAACATCATTCTAAATGGAGAAAAACTGAAGGCATTCCCTCTAAAATCTGGAACTAGACAGGGATGCCCTCTATCACCACTTCTATTCAACTTAGTTCTTGAAATACTAGCCAGAGCAATTAGACAGACAAAAGAAATTAAAGGCATAAAAATAGGAAAAGAAGAACTTAAATTATCGCTATTTGCGGATGACATGATAATATACTTAACAGACCCAAAAGGGTCTACAAAGAAACTGCTAGAGTTAATAAATGAATTCAGCAAAGTGGCAGGATATAAAATCAACACGCATAAATCAAAGGCATTCCTGTATATCAGCAACAAAACTTCTGAAATGGAAATGAGGAAAACCATTCCATTCACAATATCCTCAAAAAAAATAAAATACTTGGGAATCAACCTAACAAAAGAGGTGAAAGATTTATACAATGAAAACTACAGAACCCTAAAGAGAGAGATAGAAGAAGATCTTAGAAGATGGAAAAATGTACCCTGTTCATGGATAGGCAGAACTAACATTATCAAAATGGCGATATTACCCAAAGTTCTCTACAGGTTTAATGCGATGCCAATCAAAATCCCAACGGCATTTCTTGTAGAAATAGATAAAGCAATCATGAAATTCATATGGAATAACAAAAGACCCAGAATAGCAAAAACAATACTAAGCAGGAAGTGTGAATCTGGAGGTATAGCGATACCAGAGTTCAAACTGTACTACAAAGCAATAGTAACAAAAACAGCGTGGTACTGGTACCAAAACAGGCAGGTGGATCAATGGTACAGAATAGAGGACACAGAAACCAATCCACAAAATAACAAATTTCTTATATTTGATAAAGGGGCTAAAAACATGCAATGGAGGAAAGATAGCATCTTCAACAAATGGTGCTTGGAAAATTGGAAATCCATATGCAACAAAATGAAACGGAATCCCTTTCTCTCGCCATGCACATTGGTCTGTTTAGGTTGTCTATATCCTCCTGACTCAATCTGGGCAGATCATATGACTTAAGAAATTTATCGATGCCTTCACTATCTTCTATTTTATTGGAGTATAAGGATTCAAAATAATTTCTGATTATCTTCTGTATTTCTGAAGTGTCTGTTGTGATATTTCCTTTTTCATCCCGTATACTAGTAATTTGAGTTCTCTCTCTTCTTCTCTTTGTTAGCATGGCTAAGGGTCTGTCAATCTTATTTATTTTTTCAAAGACTTTGCAACTATACAAGAGCAATATAAATATATAGGGGGAAAATTCAATAACACAACAGTTTCACCAAGCAGAAAGAAATGCGAGCAGTATGAAAAGACAAAGAAAGAAAGGACCACAAGCAATTCAGGTCAACTCAACTTTAGAAGAAGTAATATCTGCAGCAGATGGAATGTCAGATAAAGAATTCAGGATATACATGCTTCAGATGATCTGGAATCTCAAGGAAGACATTAGTCAGCAAAACCAGACAATGAAAGATCACTTTGACAATGAATTACATAAACAAATCCAAGAAGCAAAAGATCGACTATACAGGGAGATAGAGGTTATAAAAAACAAACAGAAATCCTAGAAATGCAGGAAGCAATAAACCAACTTTAAAACTCAAATGAGAATACTACCAGCAGAGTAGAACACCTAGAAGATAGAACATCAGACAATGAAGACAAAGTATTTCAACTTGAAAAGAACATAGACAGCTCAGCAAGACTGTTAAGAAACCATGAGCAGAACATCCAAGAAATATGGGATGACATAAAGAGACCAAACTTAAGAGTCATTGGGATACAGGAAGGTATAGAGGTCCAAACCAAAGGAATGAACAATCTGTTCAATGAAATAATAGGAGAAAACTTCCTAGACTTGAAGAATGAGACAGAATCCCAAATCCTAGATGCCTACAGGATGCCGAATGTGCAAAATCATAAGAGATCCTCACTTAGACACATCATAATGAAAATGCCCAACATACAGAATAAGGAGAGAATTTTAAAAGCTACAAGAGAAAGGAAGCATATTACATTTAGGGTAAACCAATCAGGATAACAGCTGATCTTTCAACACAGACTCTGAAAGCTAGAATATCCTGGAATAACATATTTCAAACGCTGAAAGAAAATGTGTTCCAACCAAGAATTGTGTATCCAGCGAAATTAAGCTTCAGGATGGAAGATGAAATTAAAACCTTCCACGATAAACAAAAGTTAAAAGAATTTGCAGCTAGAAAACCATCTCTTCAAAACATCCTCAGCAAAACATTACAGGAAGAGGAAATGGAAAATAACAATGAAAACCAACAGCTAGAGGTAGTACAGTAAAGGGGAAAAAATAATCAAAGAGGAAAAACAAAGCATGTTAAGAAACATAAATAAACAAACATGGCTGGAAGAACAATCCATATCTCAATAATAACCCTAAATGTTAATGGCTTAAGCTCACCAATTAAGAGACACAGGCTAGTAGAATTGATCAAAAAAAAAAAAAAAAAAGACCCAACAATATGCTGCCTACAGGAGACGCATTTGATAGGAAAAGACATACATAGACTGAAGATGAAAGGTTAGGAAAAATCATATCACTCATATGGACTTCAGAAACAAGCAGGAGTGTCCATACTCATATCAAATAAACTAGATTTCAAGCCAAAGTTAATCAAAAGGGATAAAGAGGGACACTACATACTGCTCAACGGAACCATACACCAACAAGACATAACAATCATAAATATATATGCCCCAAACAATGGTGCAGCTATTTTCATCAAACAAACTCTTCTCAAGTTCAAGAGTCTAATAGACCACCATACAATAATTATGGGAGACTTCAACACACCTCTCTCACGACTGGACAGATCAACTTTGTTTTTTTTTTTTTTATAACAAGAGGATAATGTTTATCAAATGGTTTTGTTATGAAGTCACCAGTAAGTTAAAAATGTATGATCTTCTTAGTAAATGAGTATTGTAAATGAATATAGATTTGTCTTTTAAAAGCTAGATCTGTACCTCTGTAAACTGTCCATCAATGAAACCAAAAGTAATGTTAATTGATATTTTATTATATGTTAAAAAAAAAAAAGATTCCCTACATCATGGCAGACTGTATTATCAGAGAAAAGTTTCCTGCTTAAACATATAAAAATATTTGGAGATATAAAGCAATTTAAAAATAGATCGCCTCAAAGAGATGAAAAACCCCAACCTCAGGTTACAGAAAAGAAGTAACTAAATGTCACTGCAGTAAGGATATCAGTTGATGTTGAGGGAATTAGGGAGCATTTGTATTTCAGATCCTCAGCTCACTTAGATCCAAGGCCTCATTTCCTGATTCCTATTATTTTTTGAAATCACACACTGTAACCCATAGGGATTGTCTGCCCCAGTGCCTCAGAGTCCATATAAGTAGTGTCACTGTGGACCTCCAAGCCATACAAAACCAGGTAAGACAGGAGCTTTCATTCTTCTCATTTTAAAGCAGGAATAAGATCGTCCATGGGATCAAGCTTTGAGGTAGAAAAGTTGGTCCCCAATCAGTAAAATTCTTGGTGCTTCAAAATCAAAACCTTGCATTATGTAAAGTTTTACAAATTAGGAATCATGGGATACTCACAGGAAAGGAAAAAACAAACAAACAAAAAACTTTCTGGGGTGGTGGGAGAGGAAAAAAAACTAATAAATCACTATCAAGTAAGGAAACAATTCATCATGTGGGAAGTTGGCAGAAAATATAAACAAAAGAATTTGCAACTCAAGTACCTGAGATAAGAAAAACCTGCCAGAGACAAAACATTCCTGTTTGTCACTAACTACAGTAACGAAGATTTATTTTGTGCATACTATATCTCCTACTGTTCTATCTGTGCACTACATTCTTTAATTTTCACAAGAAAATATACAACAGAATTCAATTTAAAAGAGAAGTCAGGTCTCCAATAGAGAATGATCTTTAAATGAACAGCAACAGTACCAACAGTCAGAAAAATATGGAATATCTTTCTTAAAATGCTGCAGAACATTTGTCAATCAAAAATTCTAAATCCAAATAAATCATGGATAAGATTTTTTAGACAAAACCCAAAAGAGTTTTCCATACAAAGATCCTTTTTGAAATAGCCACTGAAGTCTATGCTATGGATACATTTAAATTCAGAAGAAAAGAACTGTGACGTAAGAAATAATAATATGCCTAGTAATTGGTATTGGTGAATATAAATAAGCGTTGATTGTATAAAACAATAATAATGATGATGACTAATTTGAGGGTATAAAATCAAGTTGGAACTAAAATATTGGACATCAGTATGAAAGATAGGGAGAGGAATTTAAATGTGTTAAGATCTTTGTAGTTTTTGGACGAGGCCAGAAATATGGATTAAGAATCAACATCATTAAATCAGGTATTCACCAAAAGCATAAATATGCAATACATAAACACCAGAGAGAAGAGAGGAAAATAAAATGGTTATGAACACAACTTGAGTAATTCAATAAAAAGTAAGAAAGGAGAGAGAAAGAGAAGTACAAGAATGGTAAAAAGAAAACAAAAGTCATGTATATCTAAAAAGAACAAATAAAAAAAAAGGAAACCAAAGTAAGTGTTCAATGTAAATTCAATAAAATTCTGTAATTTCAATAAATATAATTGTAACCAAGTTGCTCATCAAAAGAGAATCTCAGACAGGTGCAGTGTAGCACACCTGTAATCCCAGCAGCTTGGGAGGCTGAGGCAGGAGAACGGTAAGTTCAAAGCCATCCTCATCAGTTTAGCAAGATACTGCACAATTTTAGAAGACTCTGTCCCAAAATAAAATATAAAAAGGGCTGGGCTCATAAGGCTCAGTGGCTAAGCACCCCTGGGTTCAATCCTTGGTATATTCCCTCCCCACCCAAAAAGAGCCTCAGACTGCATAAAAATATTAAAATCCAGTTCTATGCTATTTAAAATGGACATCCACTACTTTTTCAGGATGTACACTAAACATAGAAAGATAGACAAAGGTTGGAAATAAAAGGAGGAAAAATTATGTACCAGTAAAATACAAATAGAAAGATGTTGTGGCTTTGTTAATATCAGATCAAACTAATTTAATGGCAAAATATTATTTGGGACAAAGATCTCTAAATGATGATAGCATTCCTGATGGAGATACTGTAATTCTAAATGTATGCACATTGAATGACACCCTCAAATACACAAAGTATTAGTTGAAAAATTACAAAAGCTTACAATTAATTAGTATAGTAAATTGTAAGACATATCTCCATAATTGATAGATTGAGCAAACAAAAATTAGTGAGGAAATAGATTTAAACTACATAATCATTAAATAAAATACTGAACTTATCAACTAGACAATCCATCTTTTCAAGCACATATAGAACATGCTCAAAATTTGATCACTTACTAAATTACAAAGAAAATTTTAATAAAGATGAATAAAATTATAAATTTCATGATCTCTGGTCATTACGTTCCTAAGTCAATAACAAAACACTCCCCAACTACTATGTGATTTAAAACAAACAAAAAATATTTCTAAAATATGTGATTGAAATATCTCAAAGCACAATGCAAATTGTACAATGTTGAGGGTATGCCAGAAAAACACTAAGAATCAAAACTTCTAAGATATCTTTGAGAAATCAATGGCATTAATTTTTTTAAAAAAATAAATATGAATGAGCTAAGAGGTTAATTCATAAAGATAGAAAAAGAACAAAGGAAATAGAAATAATGAGAGAAAGGTAATGAAGATATAAGCAAAAATAGTCTTAAAAACAAGAATCATATAATCATCTAAATAGGTGCAGAAAAAGCATTTGACAAAATGTAGCACCCCTTCAAGTTGAAAACACTGGAAAAACTAGGGATAGCAGGAACATACCTCAACATTATAAAAGTTATATATGCTAAACCCAAGGCCAATATCATTCTTTTTTTAAAGAGAGAGTGAGAGAGGAGAGAGAGAGACAGAGAGAGAGAGAGAGAGAGAGAGAGAGAGAGAGAGAAAGAGAGAGAGAATTTTTCAATATTTATTTTTTAGTTATCGGTGGACACAACACCTTTGTTTGTACGTGGTGCTGAGAATCGAACCCGGGCCGCACGAATGCCAGGCGAGCGCACCACCACCCAAGCCATATCCCCAGCCCCCCAATATCATTCTAAATGAAGAAAAATTGAAGCATTCCCTCCAAGAACTGGAACAAGACAAGAATGTCCTCTTTCACCACTGTTGTTCTATATGGTCCTTGGAACTTTAGCCAGAGCACTTAGAAGAAAGAAATTAAAGGGATATGAGTAGGAGAAGAAGAACTCAAACTATCACTATTTGCCAATGACATGATTCTATATTTAGAAGATTCAAAAAAATTAATGAATGAATTCAGCAAAGTAGCTGGATATAAAATCAACACCCATAAATCAAATGTATACATCCATGATAAATCCACTGAAAGAGAAATTAGGAAAACTACCCCATTTACAATAGCCTCTAACAAAATTAAATACTTTGAATTTAATCTAACAAAAGAGGTAAAAGAGGCCTAGGGTTGTGGCCCAGCAGTAAAGTACTTGCCTAGCATGTGCAAGGGCCTGGGTTCAATCTTCAGCACCACATAAGAATAAATAAAATAGGGATATTGTATTCAAATACAACTAAAAAATAAATATTAAAAAAATAGAGGTGAAAGACCTCTACAATGAAAACTACAGAACACTAAAGGAAGAAACTGAAGAAGACCTTAGAAGATGGAAAGACTTCCCATGCTCTTGGATGGGCAGAATTAATATTGTCAAACTAGTCATACTACCAAAAACATACAGATTAAATGTAATTCCTATTAAAATCCCAACGCGGGGAAAGAAGGATTAAAATAGAACATAAAATAAAGTTATCAATAGAAGCAAAAGCTGAATCTTTAGAAACACCAATGAAATAAGAAAATTTATTTAAAAATAAAACATGAGGGTTGTGGAGAGTAAGACAGAATTATTAATATTTGGAATCAACATATATCTGTAAACTGAGGTCTGATACATGCTCTAATAATAGTATTACTATAAAAAAATAATATTTTCTAGAATACACCTTCCCCAAACACATACATTGCTTGCTCCCTATCTACATTTGGCCTTTCCTCAAATACGTCTCTCAGGTGATTGATACAGTTATTTGGGTGGAATTCCAATTCATGTTTCCAATATCAGCACTTGATCACCTTGTATACTTAACTAGTCCTTTGGTTACTTCCTCTATAAAATGTTTCACACATTTTTTTTTCAAACCCTCTGTCCTACTGTTTTAGTCAGCTTGTGAGCTACTATTACCAAAAGACCTAAGAGGAACAGTTTTAAGAAGGAAAAGTTTATTTGGGGCTTACAGTTTCAGAGGTCTCAGTCCATGGATGGTCGACTCCAATCCTCAGAGTCCAAGGTGAAGCAGAACATTATGGCAGAAGAGTGTGGTGGTGGAAAGCAGGTCTGGACATGGCCACCAAAAAGCAGAGAGAAAGGCCTCACCACAGACAAAATATCTACTTTAGCCGCACCCTACCTGCCTGTAGTCACCACTCAGTTAATCTCCATCAGGGCATTATTGCACTGATGAGGTTAAAGCTCCCACAACCCAATCATTTTACCTCTAATCCTGCTTGCATGTTCTCACACATGAGCTTTTGGGGAACACCACATATCTAAATCATAACACCTAGTTACTACTCTATTAAAAATATTTAAGCTAATCTGGCATGAATCCCTCATCTCTTCTCTCCACAAGAAACATTTAGATGATTGGGCACATGCATATTTCCTTCCCACCTGCCTCAGTGGCAGAGGTGGTGATCATCCTAGGGTAGACCTTCTTTTGTAACCCTTATCTGACTCACCTTCGTGGCCTTTGGGACCTGGCTCCATTCTCCTTTCTCCTATGTCTTCAACAGTTTCTCTATGTAACTCATTTCTCTCAGTGTGAACTTGTTCAGGTCTCACCACTGCTATTGTTTGAATGTGTCCCTCCAAGTTTATACATTAGAACCATAGTCCCCGATACAATAGTGTTGAGAGGTGTGGACTTGAAGAGATGATTGGGTCATTCATGCCCTGATGAAGGGACTGATGCTGTTAACCCATGGATGGGTTTCTGACAAAAGGATGGGAGGGTATTTTCAGCAACCTGCCCAACTCTTGGCTCCTCTCAAGCATTTTTTCTCTCCCTCTCCCTTTCTCTCCCCCTTACCCCCGCTTCCTTTGCTTACCCTTTGACATAGGATGACACAGCAAGAGATCTCTTGTCTAATGTGGAATCCTCTGCCTTAGACTTCCCAGTCTCCAGAGTTATAAGAAATGAATCTGTCTTCTTTATAAATTACCCAGGCACTGAATTATTTCACTCATCTCTCAAAGAGCTGATCCGTAGAAATAAGTAGTGGTGCTTACGGCTTCTGTTTTCTTACCTCCCATTTATTTCTCAGACCTCTGTAATCTCCTAAAACAAAAACTTTCTAACATCTCCAGGAAATTTCCCATTGACCATTTAGGGGTGCATCTCAAGTATTCTTCTTTTTGAACTTTTGTCTAGCTTCTTATGTATTTATTCCTTTTTGAAAGTCTCCAGTGTTTCTCCCCAATTATTTTGAAAGTCTCTTAAAATACTCTTCTTGATAAATTGTTCCTGTGAATAAGTTTAAGAAGAAAATATATATGGCAGAGCTCTTTCAGATTCTCACCTACATTATTACATTAAATGTGTAAGAGTGCATTTTTTTTTTTTTTTTTTTGTTTTCTTGGTACCAGGGATTGAACTCAGGGGCAGTCGACTACTGAGCCACATTCCCTGCCCTGTTTTATTATTTTTTTTTTTATCTAGAGACAGGGTCTCATTGTATGGCTTAATGCCTCACTTTTGCTGAGTCTGGCTTTGAACTTGTGATCTTCCTGCCTCAGTCTCCACATTTTTTTTCTTTTTGTACCAAGGATTGAGCCCAGGGCCACTTAACCACAGTCCTGCCCCACTTTTTATCAGTGAAATGTACTGAAAAGCCTATTTGTTTATGCTCTGCTCTACAAATTTGTTTTCTTGGTAGTTTATTTTCATAGCTTCTGAATTAGTAAGGTTATTCCAGAAAACACAGTCAAAAGGAGATCAATAGGTATATATTGACAGATAAAGAAATGGAATTCTAGCTAGTCTAGATTTACAGTGTGAACCAGGAAACTTGACACTAAGGATGGCAACAATATGGAAAAAAAAAAAAAAGTCTGAATGCAGTTTCTTCTGCTGAACTCCTTTTGCTTAAGGAGGCAGGTCTTCAAGTTCTATTCCGGATTTCAACTGATTGGATGAGATCCACCTACAAAAATGGAGGGTAGTCTACTCATGCAAAGTGGACTGATTTAAATGTTAGTATTGTACCCAACCAGTTTCCCACCTCTCTCTCTGTCTTTTCCTATTTAATGTCCTTCATAGGTTATTTTCCCCTGTCAATTCCCATTTCCCACAGGATCTGTTCTTGTTCTAGTGCTCTTTTCTCTCTGGTCTTTCAGCACTGTCCTCCAGTCCCACAATTTTTATTGTCATTTATACAGTAATGATATAAATCCATCCCACCTGTAATATCACCTTCAAGGTTCTGGTGCATACATTTAAATTCTAGCAGCACCAATTCATCTGACGTCTCATAGAGACGTTCAACAACATCTATGCTAAACTCTACAACCCTTCCTTTTCTCACATTCTAATCCCCACAATAAATCCTAAATACTAATACTAATAATAATATAATAAATAATATAAAAATATATAATAAATATAAATATAAATGAATATAATAAATAATATAAAAAATATAATAATAAATCCTAAATACTAATACTACTAATAATAAATCCTAAATACTAATACTAATACTCCTAAATCACCCTACTTAATTCCACCATACCACCTAGTTCACTCCTTGGTCTGGGTGTTCTAACCTCAGCATTTTGAATTCTCTTTTTTTGTTGTTGTTGTTGTTGTTGTTGTGCTGGAGATTGAACCCAGGGCCTTATGCATGTGAGGCAAGTACTCTACCAATTGAGCTATATCCCCAGCTCTAGCATTTTAAATTCTTTATCACTTAGCTGAGTACTCAAAACCCTGAGTGATCCAAAATTACCCACATTTTCCTGTGGTTAACATCACCTTTTGAGACCTTGAGTTACCTACGGCTCATGTCTCCGTGTCTTATTTCAGTGTTCTTTCTTGACCCAGGACACTGTCCCATCCCATGTTTATTCATTAGGCTAACCTTTTTTCAATTCTGGATGTTGTTGCTTAAACCTGCAGACAAAACTAGGTGCCATCACGCTCCAAATATTCCCTGTGCTACTCAATCAGAGCACTTATGACCCTGTAAGGCAGTTAGTGGTTCAAAAGTCTATTCCCCAGCCTGGAATGATTCTAGAGTAATTATACAACTTTTTAGTCCTTGTACCTAATACAGAGCCAAGAAGAGAACAAGGATACAAAGTTTAAAAAAAAAAAAAAGCCCTACACTTAATGTATAAATCAAAATTGGCTGACTTTACCATGTTTCTATAGAGGAATAATTCTCAGACTGGTCTGCAGATCTCTGAGAGTCCTTTATTAAAAAAAAAAAACACACACACACAAGACAAAAGCCATTTTCATCATAATACCAAGCCATTATTTGCTTTATTTACTACTTTGAAATTTCCATTGATCATGCAAAAATAAGAATCAAGGGATTAGCACCACACTGTACTGTTATAATTCACCACATATTCTCATTCAAAAATAACAACAGAATTTCAATTTCACTTAACTATATTCCTGATTTTAAGAATTGAAGTTTATTTTAAAAAATCTCAACCTTTTTTTTAATCACCCTGTGTGACATCATTGGGAATGATTCCAAAACATTTCTACTGCATAGCAGCAACAACAAAAAAGTGTTTGTATCAAGAAAAGCACTTGTGTTCTTGTTTAACTTGCAATCTAAAATAATCACTTTGTTTTTTCCCCACAAAACATCATTTTAATGTGAAAGTCTGACAGATATGCAATGATCATTCATACTTGGATATCTGGCACACATTTCTCCAAAAATGAATAAAGTGAACCCAACACACAGTATTGTTACCAACGATAAAACCTGAGCTTTCCAGTGAAAGATTAGAATTTTGGAAAACTTATGTTTGCTATTATTAGCTTGACAGCTTCCTAATACTTAAAGACCTCTCTGATGATAGCAGTGGCAATATTAATGAATATGATTTTTATTACATAATAAAATATGCCAACATTTGGAGGATGTGCATAAATAAATAAACCAATGTATTTAGATAAACATGCAGGATGGTACGGACTCATGATGGATAGAAGGTCCTTTAAAAATACACAAAAGAGCAGTGGATTTGGTTGTAAGTAAATCTGAAAAATTCACTGTGTGGTTTGATTCTATATTGCATATGTCTTTTATAAATCTACTATTTGTCAAGATTTAGTGTAGTATCAATAATATAGAAAATTATCTGAAAATATTCCTTGTTTTGATATATATATATATATATATATATATATATATATATATATATATATATTCTTCAAATATTTTAATCATAGAACATATAGCACCAATATGGCAGATATGATAACCTAGCTATTTTCCATTGCATCAAGAAATTTACAGAAATATAAAACAATGTTTCTCTTCTTACTGAATTTTTAAATTTTAAATAAACATTTTAATAAAAATATTCTATTTATTTTAACATGTAATGGGCTAATTAATGTTATTTGAAAATGAACTAATATACATTTTTTAAAAATTGTTGAGCTTTAATTTAATTTAATTTAATGGTTAATATTGACTACATTATAAAAGCCCTTTATGGTCCTCAGCAATTTTTAAGATTGTAAAATAGCCCTGAGACCAAAATGTTTGCTAGTTACTGCTTTCCTGATATTTATCTCAAGTCACAAATAATGAACATAGAATTATTTTAAAGAATACTTCTGTTTCCTGAACTTGTGAACCAATTTAAATGTTTACTTACAAATACACTTCAAGTAATTTATTCTGTATCCCTGCATGATCAATTAGACCAACAGTTAGAGAGGGACATGGAATTATAAAGACTAACATCCAAATCCCAGCTCCATCTCTTAGACACATGGGGAACAAAGGAGGAGGCAGAACCTGAATGCATTTTAGGAATGACAGAGTAAATTAATGTTCCCAATTTTTAGTTGCCTACAAGAGGATCTAACTTCCCTGCATCGGTGACATCATTATTGACCATAAAATTTGCTCAACCCAGTGAAATGTAAGTAAAAGTGATACATGCCAATTCTGACAGTAGTTTCAGTTGACATCATGAAGCTTGGGCATGTCCTTTTCCCTCTTCTACAAAGGAACACTCCAAACTCCCACATAGAGCTACTCCTTCAACCTGGACTCTAGACTGAAGAAGATATGGGACAAAGCTGTGTGGACAAGGTGACATGAGTAATACATAAAGCATTGTTTTGTAGGAGAAGTGTAACCGAGCAATATCAGAGCAATATCCTGTCACCAACAGTATCCACCAAAATATCCACTATTGATATAAAATGATAATCAAGTATTATAATGAATAAAAAATCTTACTATCCTATATCAATACAGTAAACTCTTGGTGAATAAGAAATGCAGTTGGCTTTTTTCTTTAGTATCTTCATTCATCTACTTCTTTGTTCCTATCAGAACTTCACTTCTATTTAGGTGTAATAGCCCTTTCCATGCAGCTCATGTGGTTTAGGAGAAAGGTTTCTTGTGTCTATGACAGTCTTCATTGTTCTAAGAATCCAGTTCCTTCTTTAGAATTGGCCTGAGAATATACAAGCATCTTAATTATACTGCTATAAACAAGTATAATAGATTGGGTGACTTATAACCCAAAATTTATTTCTCACAGTTCAGAAGGATGAACTTCTTTCTACTTCTACAAGGTAGAAAGAAGGTGAGAGAGCTCCCTGGGGTTCCTTTTAGAGTGACCAATCTCAGTAATGAGGAGCTTACCCTTATGACCTAATTATTTTCCAAGGGCACCACCTCCTAATATCATCACTTTGGGGATTAAAATTTCAACATATGAGTGAGGGAATCAAAAGCATTCAGTCTATTTCATCAAGTCACCAATTCTGACCAATAAGAACCAGAGAAAAGTTTGGTTGAAGCTCCTAGAAAATTGTTCCTAACATTTAAACAGAATCAAAATGTCTTTCTGTCACATCATATGTCTATAAGTGAACAAGAGAAAATATACTTGCTATTAGAGGTATAGGATTATAGGCATGTGTAATCTAGATGAGTGGGAATATAGAAAGGACCTGGGTCTTTGACAACACTATAGACAAATCAGGCTAATGAAACTTCTATCCATCTGGAGTTAATATTATTTGAGCCAATGACTTTTCTTAGTGTTAAACTAATTTGGGTCATATTTTCTGACCTGTATAGGCAAAAATATTCTAAGTACCACAAAACAGTTATTTTTAATCATCAAATTTCCCACTAAGGATAAATTTACAGATTTTTGACCCTTACCTATTGCTTTCTTGCTATAGGGAATAATTTATAGGGAAACTGATGTTAATGTTATTCCATTTGTCTAGAATGCCCTTCCCATATATTTGGCTGGTTGATTCAAGCCTCAGGTAAGGACTTTTAAAACTTTGGCTTATATATTTCATGGCAATAAGAATTTATGGTGCTGCACTAACAGACAAGCTGTTTAACTACAGTTGCTAGTGCTTTAACAAATGCATCTTTATCTTTCCAACACCTATTCAGAACCATATTTGAGAGTAATATTATCCTTCACCAAGTATTACATTAATGGCTATCCAAGCCACTGGATGTTATTCTTTTATTCAAAACAAATACTGTTGATTATTTTATATCATATTCACTGTCTGATCAGAATAAAATATCAACAGGTGAGAATATAAACATAACACACAGTTCATTGCTTTTGAACCAGACTCACAAAAACTCTTCAGGAATCAATAGAATGCTTCTGACATGAGATAAGAGAATGCATAACTAAAGGTGACTCAAAATCGGTTTTCTTTCCCCCCTATGGTAAGTAAGTGAATAGAGGTAGGTGGCCCTAGGATTGTTTAGATGGTCAGTGATTATCTTGGCTCCTTTCCATGGTCTGAGTAGTACTGTCACAGTTCCAGTTTACCGCCTCCATTTATACGATTGTGTCCCTCATGTATTTCTCTTCCCTTTGTATCAGAAAGCAATATATCGTACCAGAAAAATCACAGCAAGCTATTCTCATCCTATGACAAAAACAAACCAAACATTGGCCAAGTGTTGTGGTATCATTCAGATAGGCTAACCATCCTTTCTTTATCATACTGACATTCAATAGCTGAACAAAATTGAGGTTTTGTCAATAAGAATTAGGTAATGCCTGAATATGGAAGCCAACATCTGCCCTTACCATCTCCTATATATTTAATCTGCTTCCTATATATTTAATCTCTTCCCTCTAAAATGCAATCTAACATTTATCACCATAGACTGTCAGCCTTGTTTTCACCTACAGAAGACAATCATGTTGTCACAACCAAGCAGAAAGGAGGGACTGGTGTAGATATCAGTGTCTACACATCAGCCACCCATGTAGGACAGAAAAAGGTTACCTAACCCAGTATATTCAACACTTTCTGATTTAATAAATAGCACATAGGTCTTAAAAGATTAAAATGTTAGGGGTTAGGGATATAGCTCAGTTGGTAGAGTGCTTGCCTCAAATGCACAGGGCCCTGGGTTCAATCCCCAGCACCACACACATACACAAAAGAAAGATTAATGTTTTAGCATAAAATATGGAATTCATAATTTCAAAATTAAAGGCAGTTTTAATGAAAAGTAATATAGCTATAAACACATAACGTATTGACAGATAGTGGATAGACTTTTATATTTTAGTACCCCACTGGACCAGCACTGGCTTCATCCCACCTGTGTGAGTTAAGTATACTTTCTGAAAAAAAAAACATTGAGTTACTAAGGAGTAAAATTTAAAAAGACATGACAAATTCACTTGAACAAGTCATCCTCCAATCATTTTAATTTTCACTTCTGGTTACCAATTAGAATCATCCAACTTTGGTCATCCTATATTTCTAACTATTATTTTTTTAGCTCCTTGTCTTATCTTGCTCTTATAAACTAATTTACTTGTATATTTGGTTTGTTGGCACTTGTGGAGTATGAATTCCATCTCTCTCCCATTTCACATTACTATTACTCTGGGGTTTTTTTCTATAATTTTTAAAAATTTGTTCTAATTACTTATTCCTCTGGTTTCCAAGCTATTAAAATATGTCCTCTTTAGAGAAAAGAGGAACTTTTATCTTAATTTTCCTATTTATTTGATTTACTTTGTGAATTTCTCTTGGTTCTAAAAATGGGCATCTTTGCCACATTTAGTAGAAGATACCTTTCTAAAAGTTTGGTGTTTTTTTTTTTAACTTGTAATGATAGTTTTATAATCAGGCACATCCTTTTTTATTCACTGTCATGGTGGTATCTCCTTTATAGAACACTTTATAGCACAAGAATGAATAAATCATGGCTTGATGTCTTATCTGTTTTTCCTACTTGCCTGGAACCTGCAGTGAGGCATGATCAGAACATCTCAGTTCATCATCATCTCCCTGTACAAAGAACAGTCTCTTAAAGATTATCAGAGCCCAGTCAGTTTATATTGAAGACATAAGTTAGTTAATTCATAACTCTATTAAGCTTAAATTTCATTCTCCACTAATGAGTTGTTGATTTATACTAAAGTAACAGATCCCTATTAAGCAAAGATTGAATGAGCACATGCCACATGTCAGTAGATGGAGAGAGGATAAAGCTTGTGATCCTGAGAACCTCACAGGATAATGAAATTTATTTGATTACATTGGAAAATAAAATTCTAATTTTAAAAACTGGCAAGGAGGGTACCTAGCATGGCTAATGATTTGATCGTGCCATTTCTGAAGGAGTTTTCTTTGAGTATTTTAAACAAATTTAAATATAATGAAATTTCTTTAAGTCAAAGCTACATAATACTTTCCTGTGAGGAAGCCAGAATAAGAAAGCTGGAGGGAAATGTTTGAAAGAAGAAAGAGTTATACAAAGGGTAATTAGGGCCATTCATGATGTCAAGTGTTCATGGACTGGAAACTGGACCATCAAAATCACATATACATGAAAAATACATGTCAACCATAAAAATAACCATTATAGTTACATAGGTAATATTTCTTTCTGCTCAAGTAGTGGGACCCATAAGAACTCTTAAGAGATATTTTTAACTTGGAATGTACTATTTTTTATGTTCTCCAATTATCCTACCCATGCTTCAAGTGCCATCTCTCCTTAGAAGTCTTCAGTTATTTCTCTAGCTAAAAGCAATCCTAACTCCACTGCAGAATTGTTCAGTAAATATCAGCACACTTTCTGAACTGTAAATATTTAAACAACAATTAATTAATTCATCCTCTAATTCAACAAATGTTTATTAATTTTCTACCATTTGCCATCTTTCATCCAGGAAGTGGACATACATTAGTTAAGCAAGAAGATAAACCTCTTATGATATTACTTAAAATAGGAAAAACCTGCCTGTACAGGTGGAGCATACCTGTAATCCCAGCAACTCAGGAGGCTGAGGCAGGAAAATCACAAGTTCGAGGCTTGCCTCAGCAACTTGTAGAGGGCTGAAGCAACTTGGCAAGACCCTGTCTCAAATTAAAAATTTAAAAAATCTAGAGATGTAGTTCAGTGGTAAATGTCCCTGTGCTCAATCCCCAGCAGCAAAAATAAATAAAAAGAATAAATAAGAAATAAAGTAAGAATAAAACTACCACCACCACACACACACACAAAAAAAAAAAAAAAAAGAAAAAGAAACATGAGATATGTGAACTATGTTCACAGTTAAGTGCTTAGGAGAGTACATTAAACAGATGAGTATGATATGAAGTTTCTATATGTGGTTAAAATTTATATTTGGTGACTGCAATACCTCTCATTGACAAAGTTATCTCTCATTAGCAATTTGTAAGAAGATGAGATCTGTGGAAACCTGGCAAATCACCAATTCAGTCAGAGGAAGAAGAATATACAAAATTCCCTGAAAAGAAATTGTGTTTGAACTGTTGGAGGAAAAACAAGGAGCAAATGATTGCAGGGTCGAAAGTAGAGAATGAGGTTGAGAGACCATGGGAGAGCAGCTGTGTACATCATATACACTTGAGGACTTATTTATCAAACATATCAATCAGATATTAGCAATTAGTGTTTGTAGTTAGTAGTAAGTAAATATTTCCCTACTTGAACCATCAAAGCAACTTTAATGATATTTTCTTAATAGTCTTTATGCTCCTTTTCCTGTCATTCATTGCTTTGACTCTTCATAAGGATTAACTATCACTCATTATTTGTACCTTACAACAGTACACTGGATAATTTGCTGCCCCTTTCACGGAATTCATCTTTATTGGTGCTTGCTTTATTGAAAAATGGTCACCAACCTGGCTCTACCTTTACATCAGCCAAAGCAGAATTTGGTAGTTTTATGAGTTTTGCTTAGCCATAATCTGAACACCTGTTAATCAGGGTAGATGCATACTTCTTCACATTTTGTTTGGGCACATCAGTGTTCTATAGAAGTTCCCCAGATGATACATGCTCCTCTGAAAGTCAACAACAACAACAAAAAATTCAACTATTACCATGTGCCATGCATTGTGGGAATGCCCTGGTTAATATGATAGACATTTTCTCTGTCCATATAATGCTCACGCTCTAGTGGGGAAAGACAGGCACAATTTCCAGTTGAAATGCTTCCTATGTGAAAGTGATTCTTCTTGCTTCTAGACTAACATTTAAATATGAGGTCATGGTTTAAAAGAAAAACTACTATTTATATGGCAAGTCCATATTAAAATTTTTGTAAGTACTACTTTATTTAATATCATAAATCCAGAGATATAGGCATCATTTATATTTTAGAGTTGAAGACACTAAAGCACTTAAAATCTTTAAAAAACCTAGATCTGCCTACCTTCAATACCATATTCTTTATCTCACAGACATTGTGTTCCCAACTGGTTGCTTCTTTAGTTTATCACCTATAGTTTTATAGGCATTAATTAATTTCAGATAGCAAAATATGACAAGTGTGGGTAAATTTGGGACTGGGCATACCCATTTCCTCATAATGCCTGAAGACCATAAATTCTGACTACATTTAAGGTACCAGGTGTTATTTGATGTGATATTGAAAATGAGCATGTAAGTGACCATAGTTAGGGTAATGGAGAGTATAAGCAGGACATGGGACCACTTGAAGATAAGGCACTGAATTTTAAGGATAATAATTAATTATTCTAAGTAGCTATTATTTCCAGATGCTTGTAAACTCCTTCATAAACATTTGCTAAATTTTAGGAATGAACTAATTTTAAGAGTGTAGTCTAGGATATCATGTTACAAGTTAACAACATATCTTTTCTGAAAACTCCAACAGTCTCAGTTTGCTCCTCTGTCCACTCCAGGAGAGAAACTGCCAAACACTTCAAAGACATGAATCCATGTCAGTTTTAAGAGAATATTAATGATTTCTCTAACAGGCATTTTGTCCCCAGTACAACAATCATAATCCAGTCTCCACTGATAAGTTTAAGTGTAGGGGTAGGCTATATACTTTGTTTTCTTTGGAACATACAGTCATGTTCTGATGTGAGTATTCTCCACAGGTTCATGTATGCATATTCTTAGCAGTTTTAAGATATCTTCAGCCTTATGAGGTGCATAGGAAACTGCTGCTTGGCTTATTTGACAGAGGATGAAGCTCAACATAAGTTGGCAAGGATTTAGAAACAGCCCCTTCTTTATGAAAAATTTTCTGACCACTCCTGAACATACCAAATACTTTCTGCCCATCTATTTCAGGACTAGTCATATTCTGCCATAAATACCAATTTCTCATATGTATATCCCAAATGTAAATTGGTCACTCTCATAGGCTGATTTTTATCACTCAGAAGCTGGTATGCATTATTCTGAGCTTTCTTTGCTTGCAATACAAAGTCTAAACACAATCAGCATTTTCTCAATTTAATATCTTTTGCAGAAATTTGAATCAGAGAAGAATCACATTTTAAAATTTATGATTGCTGTATGTATATAGGTGACTCTATGACCAGTGTGATTCTGCAATCAATCTGTACAATCAGAAAAATGAGAAATTATGCCCCAATTGATTCAAATGTATGAATTGCCAAGATCATTGTAATGTCATGTGTAGCTAATAAAAAAATTTGACTCCCATAATTTATGTGATTTTCTAACCACAGACTATCTCCTTCTATGGGATCTGTCCTTTAATTTTGCATTGAGTTTTACCAGTATACTAGCCTAAACCTTTTACTTTGATTAATTTTGATTAATTTTTTTCAAGTCAATTGTCAAGAACTACATTGCATACGCTATTATGCAGAATAATGCGTCCAGTATCACCCCCTACTCTCACTTCTCATACCCTTGCCCATTCCAGTGCTCTGGAAAAAAAATAACAATAAATAATTCAGGTACCATAATGATCTCATTCTAGAAAATAATAAAAAAGAGTTAAAAGTACTTTTCAAGGTATATCTATTTCATTTGCCTTACTGATTTGAAAATAGTTTGAAGTATTACACTTTGCTCATGTATGTTATTCCTAATTCTTTACACTTGATAAATACTGTAGCATGTGAAAATTGGTGGATTATGTTAGAATAGCTCATATTAGTAAAATGAAGATTACCTTTTCTCTGACACTCAAGAAAGGATTGTATTTTATGTTACTTGATGGAATTTTTTCAAAAACATCTATGTGAACTCACTAAACTTCAAGTTCTTGGAAGCCAGAGGCTTGGTTTAATCTCATCTGTGTTATGTATTGGATGTGAGATTTCTCCCAGAAACTTCTTTTAATTCAGAAATAGTCAGAGGTGAAATGATTAGATCATGATAGCTATATACTAATCAGTTCATCCTAGTTGGAATGGTCTGACTGGGTGGTGGAGCATGACTAATGGAGGTGGGTCACTGGGGGCTTGCTGTGGAAGGGTTGCTCTTCCTGAAACCCTTCCCACAAAAGCTTAATAAAACAATCTGCATTGTGAAAGGTAATGGGACTTGAGAAATAAGAATTGATGGGAAAGCCAGGCATGGTAACTCAAGCTTATAATCCCAGTGCCTCGAAAGGCTGAGGCAGGAGGATTGCAAGTTCAAAGTCAGCTTCAGCAAGTAAGCAAGGCCCTAAGCAACTCAGTGAAACCCTGTCTCTAAATAAACCGGAAAAAAAAAAGAATTAATGAACAATAATGGATGAGGTTTATGAAAGATAAATTAAAAATAAGCAAACATATACATGTTATGTTATAAGAAAAGTAGGACAAGGATGGGAAAATGGAAATAGCAAGGGAACACACCCATGCTCTGCCCTTCTTGAAAAGTCATCTATGTTGCACTTTGATTTACTTTGCTTGAGAGAGAAGTTATTCAAGTTTGAGAGAGAAAAAAAAAAAAAAAACAACCTTTGAGCTTTGGTGGTAACATCATAGGGAGGAGGGATTGGAGGTAGAAATAATAGACATCGTCCTGGAAAAAAAGCAAATTCAAAATGAAGTCTTCCTCCTGGAGGCAAAGAATTTCTCAGCATCAGAGTGGGGAAAGGCACCATTTATTTAAACCACTGAAATTACTGAATATTAATAACATCATGTGGCAGGATATGTTTTACGTCCGTCCTGTTCTCTCACATTCTCAAATGCCAAGCCAGTCACTGTCAGTCAGGGTGTCATAACATTGTAATCTATATTCTTCAGTAAACTTAAGTATTTTGTCAAAGTAAGTGTTCACTAAATTGGCTGAACTTAATTTTATACAATTAGCCATACATTCCTAAAAGTATGATTTGAAAACAACTTTAAAAAGTTTAAGTTTTGTAATCATTTTATAGACATCAGCCAACAACCTATAATTTCAAAAAAAATGGAGATATTAATAAGCATAGGAAAAACCAATGGTGAAATATAAATAAAAAGGAATTTTTACTTTAATAATTTTAGCATAGATAATGAATACAAAGACTTATGAACATATATTGTAGGTATACAAGCAGGCAATACAATCTAAACTTAAGGAGCTTTTTAATGTTATAACTCTGCTACTTTTATAAAGTTTTGATTCATTCCCAGGGAAGTGAAATAATCTTCTTAGATTTAATGTTAACATAAGCATGGAAATCTTAAATTAACTAGGTGTGTACTTTACAGAAACAGAATATATCTAGATATATTTGTATATATAATACATAAAAGGTTAAATACCAATGGTAAAATCTTCCTGATCTTTTTATATATATACTTAATATTATAAAATACCCTGCTACACTTTAGAGAATAATGTCTGCATCCTGATCCACTTAGAATCTATTTTATATAATGAAAATAAAATAACTTCCACTGGCTTAATACAGAAAATAAATTACATTCATAATGATTTTCATATTACCTATTCACTATCAAGACTACTAGATTCTTATTTATTTTAAAATGCCTTGTTGTACACAGAGAAACTACTGTAGAGAAACAAACATTTTCATTTTTTTATTTGAAATCAAATATCAAGCTTAACACAGAATGACAGACAGTGAACTGTATTTAATTTTCTTTTCTTATGCAGGAGCAAATACACTAATTCAAGTTCAGAGATACTGGTCTATGGCATTTTCAAGCAATGAAACCAAGGAAGAAGTGTTATTGAGTTAAAGATTACACAATGTGAACTGTCAGTGTCTGATAGGAAGAATAAGGTTATCAAAAACCCTTTGGCTATATCTATGTAATGCCAAATTTTTGTTTGAACACTGAAACATTCCTTTAACTCAACTGGGTGAAGGTTAGTTCATTGATGTGGTTTAAATCCTGGAGGATATCGGAGATTCTCAGATCTGTGACCTTTTCTTGGGAGAAATGAGGAGAAAGCTGGGTGTTGTGATAGTGGGGATATGTAATGAATTGAGAAAACTTCAACACCTTTTCCTTATACTCCTAAAGCCTCATGGGATGTAACAAAAAACTGATTTTCTATGGGGAAGATTTTGATATCTATATTGATACCTCACTTTCAGTTGTTTTTTTTTGCCACAGAAAACTTTGGAACAATATAATTTTTTCATTTATAGATAAGAGGAATCCTCTGCATTTCAAACTTTCATTTTATGATAGACATGGAGATTAAATAAATAAATGTGTTTAGCTCTTCTGTTGGGACAAGAATTCTGATACATAATTGGTGAGAATTTGAATTAGTTCAATATTTTGGGAAGGGAAATTACCATCTAACAAGTTTTTGTAAAAATATAGTTTTCATATATATGCAAAAAATCTTAATATTTCTTTGTTTCTGCTTCTTCACTTCTTTGTCTTTGTTTTAATATTTTTGTTATGCTGGTGATTAGACAAGGGCTCCCACAAATGCTCAGCAAGTGCTCTACCACTGAGCAATATCCAACCCCCCAAATAATATTTCTAAAACATGTTGTAAATGTTTTACATAAGACATTTACATGTACATATTCATGGACAAGAATATGCAAGTTTGTTGAAATAATGAAAATTTTAGAATCCACTTACTAGCTGCTAGTAAGAAACAGATTACCTAAATTATGGTACATTCATCCAGTGGGATTCTCTGAAAACTATTAAAAAATGGGATGTCACTAGTATTAAAAGAAAAGGATATGAAAGTTATAAGGAAGTATATATAATAAGAATATATTTTGAGAAGATAAAATTAACAACATATCTGTTTATTACTATATGCTGAGAAAACTTCACAAGAGTATACTGTATTAATAACTGTGGTTATTTGAAGAGAAGGAATTACATAGAGCTTTCATATTTTACCTTATAAAATTTTGCACTGCTTTGGGTTTTAACAATACGCATCTCAAATTTCCTTTTATACCATCATCAGTCTAAAAAGAACTAAATTATCTTGCTTTTCTACCTTTTGTTTCTCAAATTTAAACTCTTAATTGCTAGATGAATCTTGGCAACACCTTTCATGATTCAAATTGTTTGTGCATACTGCTAACACAGTCTGAAAGAAGATTTTATTTAAATATTATTAATAGTATTGATTAGTGTACCTCATAAGAAAAAACAACACCAATTGTGTTGATCATTTAACTGAAGGAGATAACTGGTATTTTTAGAAGATTTTTGCTTTCACTGTTGGTGAAAATATATTAGGGCTGTAATGAATAATAATTAAAATATGTCTTTGTTTCACTTAGAAGCTATTAGTAAAGTTACATACTTAACTTTGTAGTTACATCATGGTGACAAGGCTCATTTCTACTGCCACCTCTTATAGTTTCATGCTCAACAGAAAGGAAATATATAAAATTTTATTAAGGGTAACATGAATATTTGAACATCAAAAAAAGAAATCATCTAAAAAATTACAATGTAAACAGATAGGTTAGTCTACTTTCAAAATATGGCAGGCTTAATATCATAAAAATACTTCAAGGATAAAACAACTAGAAATGCTGGTTAAAAATAGCAAACTACTCTTCCCATGCTCTTCCTCCCTACCCCACTATGAGTCACCCCCCCCCCCCGCCTTATATCAGAGAAAACATTCGGCATTTGTTTTTTGGGGGGGAGGATTGGCTAACTTCACTTAGCATTAGATTAATTCTAGATAGGGAAGAGGGTTGGGAGGGAAAGGTAGAGGGAAGGGGATTAGCAAGGATGGTGGAATGTGATGGTCATCATTATACAAAGTACATGTATGAAGACTTGAATTGGGTGTCAACATACCTTATATACAAACAGAGATATGAAAAATTGTGGTATATATGTGTATTAAGAATTGCAATGCAAAAAGTACATGTATAATGGTATTAATTGGCATGAACATATTTTATATACAGAGATACAAAAAAATGTGCTCTATATGTGTAATAAGAATTGTGAAGCATTTCACTGTTGTTGTGTATTAAAAAATAATAATAAAATTAAAAAATAGCAAACTATGAGTGTGTCTTTTCCCCCACATTCTCACCAACACTTATTGTTGTTTGTGTGCTTAATAGCTGCCACTCTGACTGGAGTGAGGTGAAATCTTAAAAAGTTTTGATTTTCATTTCTCTAATTGCTAAAGATGTTGAACATTTTTTCATATATTTGTTGATTGATTGTACATTCTCTTCTGAGAAGTGTCTCTTTAGTTCCTTGGCCCATTTATTGATTGGGTTACTTGATTTTGGGTGTTTAGCTTTTTGAGTTCTTTATATATCCTAGGGTATCTATCTGATACTATATACCTAGTGCTCTATCTGATGTGCAAGTGGTAAAAATTTGTTCCTAAGATGGAGGCTATATATTCACTTCACTGATTGTTTCTTTTGCTGAGAAGAAGCTTTTTAGTTTGAATCCATCTTATTTATTAATTCTGGTGGGACTGAAAAATAGTGCAGTCAATATGGAAAGCAATGGAGATTCCTTAGAAATTGGGAATGGAACTACCTTTTGACCCAGCTATCCCACTCCTTGGTGTATACCCAAAGAACTTAAAAACAGCATACTACAGGGACACAACCACATCAATGTTTATTACAGTACAATTCACAATAGCCAAACTGTGGAACCAACCTAGATGCCCTTCAGTAGATGAATGGATAAAAAAATGTGGCATATATACACAAAGGAATATTAATCAGCAATAAAGGGGAATAAAATCATGGCATTTGTAGATAAATATATGGAGTTGTAGAATATAAAGTGAAGTTAGCCAATCCCCCCCAAAAATATGCCAAATGTTTTCTCTGATATAAGGAGGCTGATTCATAGTGGGGTTGGCATGGGGAGCATGGGAGGATCAGATAAACTCTAGATAGGGCAAAGGGGTGGGAGGAAAAGGGAGGTAGCATGGGGGTAGGAAAGACAGTTGAATGAGATGGACATCATTACCCTATGAACATATATGAAGACACGAATGATATGAATATACTTCATATACAACCAGAAATATAAAAAATGGTGCTCTATATATGTAATATAACTATAATGCAGTCTGCTGTCATATATAACAAATTAGAATAAAAATAAAAATAAATAGCAAACTACCTCTGTTTTTATTGTTTCATGAACAGAAAATTGTTGAAGGAAGGACTCTTTGGAGGCCAAAATTAAGAGAAATCGGGAAATATAAGAAAAAGAACATTAAACAACTCAAAACATTTAAAATTCTCATAAAGGAATTGCCAGTTTCAGTCATCTGGAATGTATCTACTAACAGTCAGCTGAATAGTTCACTAGACCTTTAGCCTAAGAAAGGTGGGAGTTAAATAAAACCTCTACTTAAAGGTGACACACCTGAAGGGTTTCATTTTCACAACATGGTTATTTCGAAAACATCTACCTACTGAAAAATAGGGATTATAAGTCACATTGTCTGCATCAACTTTGGCTCTGGGTGGGGAAGAAAGTCTTTTCTATAAGGATTAATAATCATAGGCATGCCCTTTTCAGCATTTGGAGTTTATTTATGTGATCTGGGAAATAAACAGCTAAAAACTGAAATGATTTAAGTAAGTAGCTCCCTGGAGCTCCTGAAAGAAACAAATACAAATTATTTTTGGAGAGAAACAATCAAGGTTTCACATAATTCCCACAGGTAAAGGTCAATGGAGAATAAACTCACAATACAAAAAAAAAAAAAGTACACCATCATGAACAAAATTCAGAAAAAAATAAAATAGCCCCTCAAATTAGACAAGAATATCAGATATTGAAATTGTTACAGCATAGAATATGAAGTAGTGAATTAAAAATACGAGCAAGAAACATGATGCTTGCAGAAACTATCAGAACATTTTAATATATAACTAAATAGAACTTTGTGAAATTATAAATGTAATTAGTGGTATTAAATACACAATGATGTGATAAATATATCATAGTTGGGAGAGAATTAGTAAACTGAATGATAAAAGACCACAAATTTGCATAGATACAGAAATAGACAAAGAGAAAAAACATGGAAGAGATGGTAGCAGATATAGAAGATAAAATAAAGAGACAATATAGAGAATGAGGGGGATTGAAGACAATATATAAATAGGATGAATACTTTTCAAATGAATTTTAAATTTCTAGTGTCATGGAAATAAATAAAATAAAATAAAATAAAATATTAGGAAATAAAATGAAAGGAAATACCATAACTAAACACATATTATTCAAAGAACGGGAAAGAAAATGGCTCATAAGTCACCAGAATGGTGGAATGATTGGCTACAAAGAAATGGCAATTATACTGAGTACAAATATTACAACTTCAACAATGGACAACAAAACTTGGGGGAAAATATCTTCAAAGCACTGTCAACTATCCATGGTGACTCATACCCCACCTAACTATTAGTCACAAATAAGATTAAGAAAAATATATTCATCTAACCTAACATTTTGGACTTTGCATGTTTTTGGGGTGTGTATGGTGGGGGGCAGTAACCAGGAATTAAACTTGGGGCAGTTGACCATGGAGTCATATCCCCAACACTATTTGTCATTTTATTTATAGGTGTTAGAGTCTGTAAACAAGTCAGGATGATAGGTGTAAACAAGTCAGGAGATAGGTGTTAGAGTCTGTAAACAAGTCTGGATGGCGCCTGGCAAAATGCCAGAGGGAGTGGTTTGTGAGGTGGAGCCAGCGAGCTATTAAGTGTGAAGATTCCTTATTGGTTGACTGCTGTATCTATTTTATGCTAATTAAGATAAGCTGTGTGGAATGTATAAATACCACTCCTGTCCTACAATAAATGGCTCCCATTCCTGCTGTATCAATCTTCACAAGTTGTTCGTCACCTCCCGTTAGTTTGCTGCAGCCGGACTGCGGCAGATAGGGTCTTATTGAGTTGCTTAGTTCCTCACCTTTGCTGAGGCTGGCTTTGAACTCCTGATCCTCCTGTCTTGGCCTCCTGAGCTGCTGGGATTCTAGGTGAGTGCCACCATACCTGACTGGAATTTGTGGTTTTTATAATTGTTTATTATATCAGTTGCAAACTATTGACAAGAAAATGTAACCAAACTAAAATATTGTCCTGAATCCTGCCGCAGTCCTGCTGCAGCAGAATAAGCGGGGGGCAACGAACTACTTGTGTATGTTGATGCAGCAGGAATGGAAGCCGTTTATTGTAGGATCTGAGCGATATTTATACATTTTACACAGCTTATCTAATTAGCATAAAATAGATACAGCAGTCAACCAATAAGGAATCTCCACACTTAATGGCTTGCTTTTGTTACTTCACAAACCACTCCCTCTGGCATTTTGCCAGGCGCCATCCAGACTTGTTTACAGACTCTAACATTTCTCTGGCAAAATAACAGGTGCCAATCTGACTTGTTTACAGACCTTAACAGAATCCAAGTAGTTTTCTAGTTTCATACTACCATACACTGCTTTTCTTGATGATAAAACTAAATGGTTTTCAAAAAAATTCTATAATAATAAGTAGTATAACTTTATTGTTAATAATCAATAGTATCAAGTCTCCATCTTGAACCTTGAGTAGATTGTATGCTAAATACTTCCATCAAAAATATACTGAGATATTCTGCTGGAATATGTATACCAAAAGGCATTTATTAGCCTCTTAATTAGGCATAATACTGAGACCTAATCAAACAATGTTGAGTCCTGACTATATATGATATTTAAATTATCCTATTCCATCCTGCTTTTATTAAAAATATATAGTTTAATGGATCATAAAGTTTTTGAATTATTATATTTGCCATCACTGCTGGACTATTTTCTCTCTGGCAGATAGATTGACAAGATATGTGCAGAGTGGGGGAAAAAAGAAAAAAAATTGTAAAATAGTATTGTTAGAGTTATCACACCTTAGTATATTTTGTCAAAATCAAATTATGATTTAATTTACTCATATTTACCTCCATCATTTAGACTTACATAATAAGCAAAATAAGGTCTTTCTATATCTATTTGCCCATCACTAAATGGAAAGGCATTTTTCTCCTAGGAAGTCTCTTTCTGGAACAGAGTATATTCTTGCCATTGTAACTGAAGTCCCAGGAGTTGAGTTATGAGATAAAACAATTATAAGTGGGCTGATGTAACACCACAAAAAGGCACCACTCTAGCAGTGATTTCAAAAAGTAGAAATATTAGAATTTAATTGCTGCCAATGTTTTCAGTTATGCATTTGGAGGTGTGGCAAACACAAAGGAAAAAAAATAACTTAATGATCATAAAAGTAGAGATCTAACCACATTAACAGACTGACAAATTTCTACAGTAACTCTTTTGTAGACCTAAAGACAATTTTATAAATTGATCCCAATTGTAAAGATGTTTAGGTTTAAGGTCATTTACAAAATAATACCTATAATAATGTATTTGTTATTTTTCTACTATTTATGATGTTACCAATATTCAATTTTAGAAAGATCTTCCAAGAAATATCAGAAATAAAATATTTTAATGTTTTTGTCATTTTTTGGGATAGATGACACTCCATTCATGAGTATTTTCTTGCCCCAACTTCTAAGAAAAAATAATTGGTACGTCCATAGTTTATTGGTTTATCACAGAAATGATTTTGTATCCATAATACACAGATTCTTGGATTAAGGGATTGTGTCATCTAAGGGAAGATGAATGCTGTATGTTCTCTGAATTGTGTGTACATGTAGTTTGAACTCTGGTTAGGTGTGCACTGTGATTCATGTATTTGTAGACCACTGGATGTTTTCAGTAATTTAAAGCTATCATTTAAAAAAAGATTTCTAGAAAAAAAATCAACTATATTTCAATATTTCAATAATTAATTATTTCAATAATTCCTAATTCTTCAAGTTAATAATAATGAGCTGTATTAACATTTAAGAACATAAGATAATGCAATTGTGGGAGGGGGTAGGTACTGGGGATTGAACCACTAAGCCACATCCCCTCCACTATTTTGTATTTGATTTAGAGACAGGGTCTCACTGAATTGCTTAGCACCTCACTTTTGCTGAGGCTGGCTTTGAACTAGTGATCCTCCTGCCTCAGCCTCTCAAGCTACTGGGATTACAGGCATGCCACTGTGCCCAGTGGATAATGCAATTTTAGAATTTGAAAAACTTTAGGTAAGTTTCAAAATGTTAATTTTAGAATGAAGAAATGTATTTTAAAATGTTATATGGTTATGAAAATATCTAGAGATGGCAACAATATTCTCAGAAAATATTTACACTGAAATATGTTGATGAACTTATCTATATTGTTTTCCTTAAAAATGTTTTATTGTTCTTGGGTGCCCTTTTGCTCAGATTTTATCTAAGATCAGATTTCTGTTAGACGACTAGCATGATAAATGTCGTTTGAAGTTCTTGTGAGAGCAAAGTGCCAATTTGATATAGCACTACACAGCACACAGACTTGGGAGTTCACGATCTGTTTTAAAGAGATCTGTGGGGTGAGAAATATTAAGCAAGCAATCTGTACCACACTTAAGAATTAATAATACAAAAAGAAAGGATGGAGAAAAGCCAAAGACATTTTGAAGAACAAGATGAGAGCCCTTGCGCTCCCTATATATCAATATGGATTATAAAGTTATAGTATTTCAGACAGTTTTCAATTTGGACAACACAGAGGAACAAATGAAAACAAATTAACAGCTCAAAAAATAGACCAACAAACTAATATATTATAGACTACTCTGTAGTACAGTAGCAGCCCTTGGGGATGGGGGGATTAAGCCATACCTCACACCATACAAAGAATCAAAGTCTGGAAGGAACAAAATATACTATTATAAAGTTTTTAGAACAAAAACACAAAAAAGGATATTCAAAACCTTCATGTAATAAAGCTTTCCTGAAAGTAGATAGTACATAATGGAAAGAATTAATAAATTTGACAATATTAAATTAAAGCTTCTTTTCATAAAAATGAGCACATATTGAGGAAAAAAAAAAAAAAAACAAAAGATGAGAAGTAACTGACAAAAGAATTAGAATCCAGAATCCATGAACACATGCACACACATAGTGTTGGTCAATTTTGTTGTCACTGTGACCAGAACACCTGACAAGAATAACTTAAAGGAGGAAATGTTTATCTTTGGTTCACCATTTCAAAGGCTCAATCCATTGTTAGCCAACTCTGTTGCTCTGGGCCTCTGGTGAGGCAGAACATCATGGCAGAGGAAAGATTCTTGGCAAAAGGCATCGGAGAAGGAGAAGGAGGGAGGGAAGGAGAGAAGAAGGGAGAAAAAGAGAGGAAAGAGCACTGATAAAAAGCCAGGGACAAATATAATACTCAAGTGCATGCCTCCAGGGTTCTACTTCCTCCAGCCATGTGCTACCTGCCTATAGTTACCACTAGTAGCCCATTCAAAATATTAATCCAGCAAATGAATTAATCTACTGATTAGGATCAAACTTTCTTAATGTAACCATTTCACCTTTGAACATTCCTGCATAGAATATCATGTTTCTAACACACAAGATTTTGGGGGGACACTTCATACAAAATCATACTATATAAACACATATAAACAGACACAGATCAAGAAAAAGCAATTTAAAATGAGTGAAATATACAAATAAACAATTAATATTGGAAATGTAGATGGCAAACCCCACTAAAAGGTGTTCAATCTCACAAGTAAGCAGTAAAATATGAATCTAAACTATTATAAAGCACTATTTTATATCGCATAGGCTGGATAACATGAAAATGTCTGATAATACCAAGCACTGCCAGCATATGGATCAAAAAAACCCCACACTTTTCAAGATTTAAATTTATTCTTAACTAGTATATACAAACATATGGTTATGAAAGTACATATGATGCTTCAATACATGTATTCATCATGTAATTTTCAAATCAAGGTAAATACATAATCTCCTCAAATATGTATCACTTTCTTAACAATGAAAAATTTCAAAATCTTTGCTTCTAGTTTTTTGGAACACACAGCATATTATCTTATCATTATCTATAGCCACCTTACTGTTCAAGAGCACACCAGAACTCCTTCTGTGTATCTAACTATAAAAATAACCTTTCTCCATCCACTTTCCAGCCTCTGATAATCACCATTCTACTCTCAACTTCCATGAGATCAAGCAAGAAACAAACAAACAAACAAACAACAAACGGTCAGAGATGCTACTATGAATGCAAATTCTTGAAGAAAAATTTAATATTGTATATATTATACTTTACAACCCAGAAATCCACTTGTAGGTGGTATATAAACTCAAAAAACTCTTTTATAAATACATAGAGATATAAACAAACATGTTCATAACAACATTACTTATAATAGCAAAAATTATCATCAGAATAAAAATATCATAAATTCCCACAATCACCTATATGGCAGAGGAAAAAAATTAGTGAACAAGAAAGTCATATCAAGATGAATCATTCTTAAACACATAATGCTGATTTTTAAAAAATTAAAAACAAGTTATAAAAGGATACATATTATATGATTTATGTAAAGGTTCAGTATGCAAAACAGTACAAAAATATTGTTAGTGGCAAAAATGCACAAAATTTATGAATGTACAATTAATAAAAAACTCAGGAATGAGGTTGTAAGGCAGAGGAGAGATAGTGGACCTAGACTGGAGACTTCGATCATATCCATAATGCATAATGTTCTCCTTCTTAAGGTAGATGGTGGGTACATCAGTGAACATTGTGTTTTTTGTATACCTTAATTATTCAAATTAATTTTTAAAAATAAAAAAACAAAAACCTAAAGGAATTAAAATCTATAATAAAGAAGCACTCTCTTAAGCTAGGACAGATGGTTAATCAGAGAGATCAGTTTTCACAGTAAAGGCCATCTAATAAATCTTAATGACCTACTACCATTTCCTATTCAAAACTTTGTCCTTGCTTTTCAAATGCTAACAACGAACGGCACTCTGCCTGCCTTTATGGTACCCCACTGATATTGATATTATCATACTAGACTCTATCAGCTCTGAGTTCTTCAGAAATGTATCTCCATGCCTCGAAATTTACCAGTTTACTATTATCCCTATTACCAATATCTTCTGGAGCCAATCTCATTAAGACATTAATTCTTAAAGCTGAGTATTATCCTCTCTGTATATAGTTCTATTTTCATTAAACATTTGCCAAACAGTACATCTTTTAAGACAAAGGACATTTCATGCATCCAAAGAAAAATATTGGGAAAATATTTGGTACCTTTTGTTTAATATCAATTACCATGTATTTTATTTTCAAATAAGCTTAGTCTTGTTTATCCTGGAAACAGATTATTATTTCAAAGATTTTAATAGCATGGGTCAAGAACTTGATTAACATCTTATAAACTTTGATAGCCTTAATATCTAAACATTTATGGATGCCATCTGATCATCTAGTCTGTTAAAACTACCTTGATTTAATTTTTAAAGTTGTGGCTGTTGGACTTTTCTATGAAAAACATCAGAGGACATTTAGATTCATCTTTCTCCAATGCAGTCATCTGCACTGATGATGGGCAACTTGGAATTTAAAGACAGTATCTACATTTGCATTTCAATAGTTTCATAATTCCATGAAACCACTGAAATCTCTCCAATATGCTTCATTGTTTAAATAGTGAAGATGGCAAATTTTTCTTCAAGATCCATGAATCTTAGGGAAAACAATTGGGCCATGGCATTCAAAGCCTAGTCTAAAGAGGATGTCTTCTTTTATTGTTTAATACAAAATTCATGTTTCATGTTAAAAAATCTTTTGTCCATTTGGATTTTTATGGCACAATATTGAAATCACTAAATAAGCGAGAAAGGAGGACGTGTGGCTTAAATATATTATAGCAACACCATCAACTTTCAATTTGGGGTTCCTCAAATACCACCTTTGTCCTCATTGGAAAGGAAAAAACTTGTTTTCACTCAGGGAAACAATTTCACTCAACACACAGAATGTCACTTCATCAGTAGGTAGGTAGGCCTCTTTGCAAGGACCTGCAGTTACCCATAATTGGCTGTGATTTTATATAAAAGAACTTCGGTGAAATATTTTGGTATGAGAGAATCCTGGAGTTAAAATAAGAAATTCTGAGTTCAGGAACAGGGCAGCTGAGTACCTTTCTGAGATGAGCCTTTATGCCTTCTTTTAAGTGTGGATCTACAGAAAGATGTTTAGGAATGAAATATCATGTGTGACAGTATTGTGTAAATTGCATTCAAGAGAATTGGAAGTCTATGAAGGATTGCTTTCATAGGATTCTTGTATCAAATTATTTTTCAGTAGATTTTTCGATCGATATCTAAATTTTTTCATATCATCCCATTTGGCTGAGGCATTGAGATGTGGCAAGATGTTCACAAGGACAAAACTGTGTGAAAAATTAGAGCTCAACAAAGGTTAATTTAAAAACAGTTGTTCTTTTGACATGTTTTTTCCCCATTTATTTGACATTTTCAGAAGCTGTTTCATGGTGTTTTGTAGCACTTTAAAAAAAAATGATCAGGTTTTACAAAACATATTCTCACTACTTTTCCTTTCTACATGCAAATTATACCAAACACTGGGAAGCCTTCTTTAAAAGTCAGCCCACCTTTCCAGTCAAGATAAAGTGGACAATAATCCTTCCCCTTGGTTCTCTGCAGATTAGGTTTCAGCCTCCCAAGGCTTTTCCTAGACAATCCCCAACAGTCAGGAAAAATGATATTTAACCTTGAAGATTTTAGTATTCCAAATCTAATACAAGCAAGTGCTTTTTCTTTTTGGTAAACTGTAAGCTTACATACATCTCAACATGGCATTTAAATGCCACACACAGTCTGACTGTATTATCGATTAGGGGAGAAAAGGGAAGAGTCTTCCTCTTCTATAATGAAGAAACGAACAAACCAACCAACCTAGAGGCTATATCCCACAAAAGAATGATTCCAGGACAATAAATCTATGTTAAAAGATTACATCAGATGTGTCTAGAGAATACAAGTCTACATATAGCACTAGCTTCTATATTTTTTAACATATTGCTGCTTATGAGAGTTTTAAGGGAAGTGTGTGAGAACAAAGTGTGTGTGCCTTTATGTGAGGGTGTGTGTGTGTGTGTGTGTGTGTGTTCGTTCCTGTGTCTGTCAGGGCAGGAGGAGGGGCGGTGACTAGATGAAGGGAAAGTTGGGAAACCCTTCTGTTTTTGCGCACTCCCAGAGCAGCAACCCAGCCCCAGAATGAGAAGGGGACATGAGAGCTGGCACCAGGGTCTCTGCCATGACTGATATGAAGCGACTGGACCCGAAAGCAAAGACTTTTCTCCTTGGCAGCCAACAACCTGCAGCAGGCAAGGCGGGCGGGGGAGGAAACCCTGAGGAGGCGCTCCTGGCCGCCTCTTTGCTGAGATAGCAGGAGCAGCAGCCTGCGGAGCCACGAGCGCAGCGTCACTGAGCTGGTGCGGGTGCAGGGGCGCGCAGACAGGCGCACAGGCAGGGAGCCGCTTCTGCCACCCAGTCTCAGGCGCTGCAGGACAACCGTGCCGCCAGAGCGCCCGGGGCCGTTCCGCAAGCGCGAGAAGCCTGCGGCTGCGCTGCCCAGCGCGGTGCCTCGTGCCACCTGCCTCGCGCGCCGCGGGCGACTGGAGGAACCCAGAGAGCTCGGCCTGCTGTCCCGTTTTCGAAAAGCAGCCTGTGGCGGCGGAGCCGGGAGGAAAGCATTTCAATTTTCTACGGGACTGAGAATTTTTTTTTTTCCTCCTCACAATTTTGGGGGGAGTCCTAGTAGAGGTCAGAGGGGCAAGAGAGGATCTAGAAAAGCTGCCGAGGGCTGTGAACATGGGCACCCTCTCCTATCATTGGAAAATCTCCTTGACATTTTTCACACTTTGAAGCAGCTGCAGCTGGTGTCGTCGGAAAAGGGGGTGGGAAAAAAAGAGAGGGGGCGGGGAGAGCAGGGAGACACTGGCAAGAGCCAAGAGCAGCGCCTCCTCGCCTGCCAATCCTGGCACCTGTGCGCCGAGCCACTGCACCGAGGAGGACCCCACTCCCGGCGAACCCCAGGCTTGAAGCCACGGACTCTCAGCCCTTGCACAGGGGTTCCTCGTCGGCGGGACCTGCAGCCTCCCACTCCGGCCACCGCCGCCGCCTGCGTCCGCCGAAGCACACTGCACCTCTGAGTAGCCCGCTGCGCCCCAGCCCCCGGGGATCCTCGCCCAGCGGAGGCGCCGCGGCGGGCAGCGGGTGTTACAGAGTTGGGTCCCTTTCCTGCTCTTCTCTTCTCCGCCCAGGATTTATTGTCTGTGGAGCTTTCCGGGGGCGGGGAGGGAGCTGCGCCTCTGCCACCACCGCCGCTGCTGCTGCGGTCGCTAGCGCGGCGCGCAGGGCAGGCGGAGGCCGGGGAGTGGACGCGCTCGTGCCTCCCCCGCCGGCGCTCTGGGCTTCCCCTCAGCGGCTCCCCGCGGGAACCTCACCAGCGGTCCACCTGAAGGGCATCAGCATCATGGTCTAACGTGGCACCGGCCTGGAATCCCCTCTTTCTCCTCCTCTTCCTCCTCCTACTCCTTCTCTCCTCCTCCTCCGAGGACTCTCGCTCCTACTCTACTGCGGACCCTCGAACACTTTAAGGAATAACCCTTAGCAGCTGCACGGCTCACGCTCTCCAGAACCTCATGGGCAGTTTCTCCCGCCGGCGATGTGAGTAGAGCACTCTCGCATGGTAGCCGAGGGGGCTGCGGGTATGTGTGTGTGTGTGTGCCGGGGGTGGGGGTGGCGGATCGCTGCTTGTGGCCGCACCGACCCTGACCACGCGCGGTGTGGGACCCCAGTGACCGGCCGGGGGTAGGCACGTGAGGGCGGGAGTCTTGGGCGCTCGCTGGGAGCTGCTCCTGAGGTGGCTCCGCGGAGGCGGCAGTGCTGTGGTAGGTGCCTGGCATTTGGAAATGGGATGCTAGCTGGGCGAGTGCACGGGAACACTGTGTGGCTTGGGCTGGCGAGAGACCCTAAAGGGTTACATACTGCGAAAAGGAAAGGTAAAGAGCGAGTGTTGGGCTCCAGTGCTGGGACCGTTGGTCCAGCTGAGGTTAGGCTTTGCCCCTCTTTATTATCTTGGGTATCTCCAGTCAGCCTTTCCCGGAGGTGTGTGAGGGATCAAGCGCGTGTTTGAAACACACACACACACACACACACACACACACACACACACACTTGTGGCAGGTCGCACTCGTTCCTTTATCTTGGAGGGTGTTGTATTACTGACTTGATAGCTAATTGTTTGAAAAATGCTTTTAGGAGATCTTTATGTCATTGAGGATTGCAGGGGTGGGGCTTGGGGGGGGATGAAGGAGATGAAGGAGCATGAAAGACTGGAGAACTGAAAGAAGTGGGGGAGCAATGGGGTACAAGCTTCCCTTAGGAGTCAGGGAAAATGATGCCTCCCTCTCCCTATTCCAGACAACTCCTACCCGCACATCTCCTTTGTGTTCCACCGAGAAGCTGGTGAACCCGCACTATTCCTAATTCACTACTGGGCCCCTTCGCATCCTCCTCTCCCAGTTATTACGGATGCAGGACGCGTTCCTGATCCTATGTGGAAAGAGGGAGGAAAGCCCATTAGTATTAGGGTAATCATGGCACCCTGGCTCACCGGACCGTGAGACTGGCTACTGGAGGTCCTTGGTCTGTTTTTAGAGTCAAGAACCAGGAGGTGGGTGGGGATGAGATTGTACATATGGCCTTTAAAAATAGTGTGACTTCATAATAACGGAGATGGCTGCAAAATTGCTTCATTACACTACTTCTCTACCATCAGGGCGGAATAAAAGAACCTCCTCAGTCCTCTCCCTCTTTTCCCTCGCTATCTCCTCCCCATCAAGTCACAAAGCAAGCGGGTTGGGCGAGAGGGCTCAGCACGAGGCGGAGAAGGGAAGGGGTCACTTTCACAACTCCTGGGAATCAGCTACAGATAGGAACCATCTGCGACGACTCCCACGTTCCTTTCGAAGTTCTCCTTCAAAGGGAATTAGAAAAAGCGGGAGGGGGGTGGGTGGGAATCAGTGAGACACGGGGGTCCGCCACCTGCTCTTTTCCATTACTTTCCCAATACACTTACATCGAATTTACCTGCAGTGGTAATTGGGTCAGCAGGTAAATATCTGTTACCTGTAAATGTTGAAATATGGCTTTCCTGATGGAAGACAAGCAATTTGTATTTGAGCATATTTTAACCTGGGCAATATTTCTAAGCACAAAAGAGATTTTATAGCGTGGGCGAGCAGAGTGCATTCCACCGAAAGCAGGACACGTGATCCCTCCAACCGGAGAGATACAGTATTAGGAACTCGCTTTTCTTTGTTCCAGCCTGAGCCTATGAAATGCTCAGCGTCTCAGTTGCTGAAGTCCTCATATAAAAGAAAAAATTAATAATAACAGCAACAATAATAATAAGTTGACCGTAGGCGAGAATAGAGCGGAAAGGAGTCCAAGTGGAGAGTTGCTTGGATCCCCTAAAATTTCATTTCTGCCCACCCTTCATCCCCACCCCTGGTCCCAACCGGCCCCCTCTTTCAAAATGAGGCATTCCCTGTGGGAGACGCTGTGGAAAAGTTCTCCAGCCCCTGCACACGTGGGTTCTACAGCGCCTCAGAACCTGCTGCCATTCGCAACAGATTCTGCCACCTCCCCAGTCCAAGTGTCACGCCTCAATTCAGGCATCCTTAAGCTGACTTCCTGGACTCTAAGGGAACCACTGGGAGATCTTTTTGCAAAAGACTGTGGAGCAGTCATGTCCACGCTGCTTGGAAATCACTGATCAAACAAAGAAAGAATGAGAAAGTAGAGATGCTGAAAAGATTTTATCTTTTCTTAAAAGTGAAAGCATTGAAGCACACATGCAATGGGGGTGTGTTTAGCAACATCAGTGTTCCGGTTCCCGAGGTGTCTCTGGCTTGTGGGATGTCCTGAAAACTGGAAATTTATTAATTTAATGGAGGTAGAACTTGTTCCCCCACCCAGCATTTAACAAGGGTTTATGTGACTTAGAAATTTCTTATTTTGACTCCATGTATTATAAGCCATCTTAACGGGCTAAAGTTTTTTAAAACGTGGGATATTTCTGTCCTGTGCTGCATTGCATCATGCTAATATGTCATGGCTGAAAAAGCATAGTCAATTTCCATAACATAATGAAGTGAAAGTTCTTTATACATTTTTTTTTTAATTTGACTGTCCAAGAAAAGATGTGTACTTACCATGGCAACGCTTGCATTCTACATCACTGGTGCCTGCACATATGCAGCTTCAGAATTAGAAACAACTTCATGAAGAAACAAACCTGGTCCAATTACAGTAGCCATGTTTTATTCAGAATTTTATCACAGCTTTGGACTGAAATTTAAATTTTTCTTAATTAAAATCTCATTCCTCTTTATTTCTTAAGCCTTTAATTTTCTAATTCACTTCTAAAGAACAGAACATACACTTTAAGTATCTTTGTGCATCTGTATTTTTCTTTGCTTTGGATTTTAAAATATTGTGAAGATTATTAATTAGTATTATGAAATTTTATTCCTTAGGCTCTACATAGTGTAATTCCCAGGGTATTTCTTACATTTTTCTTATTTTCTAATAAGTAATACAGGATAAAATTCTAGGTGAAAACCCACTCTTATTAATTATAACTTAAAATGTCTATTTTTAAGAATATGTCCATTTTTTAAATGTTAGATTTTAATTGATGTATCAAAATTATAACTTTTGATACTACAATTTTATTTTCTGAATGATTGTGGCATCAACATAACAATGAATCACACATTCTAAGAATTGTAACTTTATTCCATGCCCATATTAACAAGTCAAAGAGTAACCAACTATTCATAAATCACCATCTGGATTTTCTGGATTCTTTTGTGTTTTCTTCTTCACATAAATTATTTCATAATTTTTTGGAAAATTATTCCTTTTGAAGATATATGGTGTTCATTGAACACAGCAATCATAATAAGCAAGCCATCAATAAAAAACATTATATAGAGTATTTTCTTCTCTTCAGTAATGATGACAGCTTTGTAGAGTATCATCCATATTCTCTTTGGATGAGTCATATAAATTTACAACATAACTCTGGGGAACTATTAATTTTAAACTTGTGACACAGAATAGATATTTAGTTTGTGACAAGCCTTTTGACCATTAAGTAATTCCTATTTCTGGAAAGATGTGTTGGAAATGATCTAGTGAGAGCATTGAGTTTTTTACTTTGAATATCTTCAATGTAGGGGACACATTAGTCTTCAATAGGAGATTCTAAAGTATCAATATTAAAAAGTGGTATTTTAATAATAAAATAGCAATATCAACCTATAGTGTAGTGATTATATTCTATTTTGAGGAAGCACACAAGGAGAAGGAGATTCATGGATGGGATTCCTATATGGACTTCTATATAAATGTTTATTATAATAAATACCCATAATCAATGACCCCACATTGACACATTATCAACCAAAGTACATTGTTTCCACTAGGGTTCACACTGTGTTGTAAATTCTGTGGATTTTGACAAATGCATGATAACATGTATCCTCCATTTTAATATCATATGTAATAGTTTTATTGCCCTAAAAATACCCATTCATTCTTTCCTCCCTGAAACTCAACAACTTTTTACTGTCTCCATAGGTTTTCCTTTTTCAAAATGTTGCATAGTTGGAATCACACAATATATCACATTTTTGGTTTGGCAATATTTGCACACATCTTAAAATATTGAATTGTGAATTCTTGATGAAAACTCAAAAATGATACTACAAATCAACCAATTTGGTGACCACAAATCAATGATCTTTCTCCTTCATAAAGTTTTAACCACTTTCTGTAAATAGTTATGAATCATTGAGTATATAAACACACACACACACACACACACACACACATATATATATATATATATATATATATATTTTTTTTTTTTTTTTAAGAAACGACTGTAGGGAATTACCCTGAAATAGTCAAAGAAGGGTAAGAAAATCTTAGTTACTTCCAAAAGTAACACATAATCGCCATAACACAATCAACCTTTTAAATCTGCACAATAGAGGTTGTAATAATTGCTAGATAATTGTAGTACATATCAAATAATAAGACAGAGTGGGTTGAGTACTTTAGAAGAGTATAGCATAAACTTTTAAATATAAGTTAGTTTTCTACAGTACTATTGTGTATGTGCGTAGTTGTATGTAGTGATGGCATAATATATATTTTTTAAAATGCCATTTATAATCAAATATATCTATTTTCTCTCTTGAAAGTAAGTAAATATTCTCAGGAATCCCTAAACCCACTTCACATCATGCTTCTCTTAAACTAAATAGTGCCTGAACTGTACTCATAGTAAGAGCTACTAGTTATTGAACATATTCTATGCATCAAGTGCTTTCCTTCAAAATAATCCTGTAAGAAATATTATTCATAACATTTCAATTATTAGAAAATATAGGCTTAATGATAGCATAGTTGGAAAGTGATGGGCCAAGACTTAAACCTGGATTTGGCTCTTCAATCTTTACCCCCATACCATGTTCTCTCCTTCATGGGCATAGATTGAAGTTTGTAAAATAACTGAAATTTGTTATAAAATAGAACATTTTACTGATGTATAAAGAACAAATAAGATTTTTATCTAGCTTTTCAAAATGATCTACGGATTTGGCAATGATTCACTGAATTACTTTTTAATATAAGAGATATTGTTACTTGTTTTCCTGGCATAATTATTTCATGACAGAAACATTTACTAGCCTATTAGAATTTGTCATAAAAGTACATTAAGAAAGTTTTTAATAAAGCACATTTTGAGTCAAATAGCTGTCATCTACCCTCTGAAACTGTGATATAGTTGATAAATAAGTCTCTAGAGAAGTGTCAGATGTGATATTTAAATTATTAATCATAATAGAAAAATAATGTTTGTCACTCAAAGACACATGGAAAAATTAATAATTTTAAAAGCCCGAAGGATTTTCTATCCACATGTTCATGCATTGCTCCCTGCTTTGTTAAGCTATTTAAAGTCTCTGTAAAAATTATAGTTCACTTTAATACATATGCAATATAGAGTAGTTATCAGACATGAAGTATTAAAATTTATGTTAGACATGACATGATCTGTTTAAGTATTTTAACAACGAAGTAGATGTTTACATTGCTTAAAGAATTAATTTACTGATTTCTTAAATCTAGCATTTCTTCAGTTATACTAGGGTGTTTCTCTGCATCAAGTTCAGTAAGATTAAAAGCATATTTAAAACTAGGAGGGTTACACTATTTCCAAGGTAGTATCATAACAATATTGTAAAATAAGGGAAATGTAGAAGGCATGGTGTGTGTGTGTGTGTGTGTGTGTGTGTGTGTGTGTGTGCATTCAGATGGAGAAAATTAGATTTTGTGGTGCTCAAGAAGTAAAGTAGTATGAGAACAAGCGAGAAGCTATAACTTATCATAGAAAACATACTGATAGTGTAAGTATTCTCACTTCTTTACAAGATTTTCATAGTAAGAAAAAGAAGAACCTAGTACTGTGAAAAGCAGTAAGTCCAACCTAACAGAAGAAATATGGGATAAACAGTTGGAAGACAGCTATTAGATTATTATTATTCACTGAGAAAAAAATATAGTATTTTATGCTATTATATTGGAAGAGAGAGAGATACTTTTATGTAGTGGTGAAATATTTTATAGAAGTGTGGCTGCATTACCAAGTTAGATCATGGAAGGAAAATCAAGACATGAACCTTACTAAAATAATGCCTAAGTGTTATGAAGACATTTGTACTAAAAAGATGAGCAATGTACATGTATATGTCAGCTGAATTTAAAGAATTAATATGATATAAGTGGTGTAACAAATAATTAAAAAGTGCAAAGTAATTAGACTTTTTGAGTAGTCATGGCTTATATGTTCTGCATTCACCATTGTAGTTATCACCAGCAGTGGTCTCCTAAAAATCATGAAGAATGGATTACATGTTAACAAGAACCCTCATATCATTGTATATTTATTGTCTAGTGGTATTCGGAGTTAATGTAAATTAGGACATGAAAGTTTTCTTCTTTATTTCTAGTGTGATTAATTTCTTAATCACAATTGTAAAAGCTATTGTAATTAAATCAAATACCTAGTTAAACTTTGAGTGATTCTTAAATATTAGCAGTGTCCTTAGGGTAATACCATATTGTCGAACAGGTAAAATGTGCATATACACATATAGCTGTAATTGTTTCTATTTCACAACACATACACACAAAGCTATAATATCATGGTTTTACGTGTTCACAACTTGGGAGCTAGAAAGGACTTGAAAGTGTCTCATTTTCAATTTACCAATTGAAAATTCAGAGCTACTGGTGGGAGAAATCAGCAATGGAACCATATCTCTTAGCTCCCAAACTTTGCCAGTTTGTTTCCCAAACACCCTTGGAAATATTGGAGCCCTTTCTCTCTGAGCAAAGAGAAAGAGGGAAATGATCCTTAATCCAATAGATACAGTTAATGTAGCCAGCCAATATAATGACACCATCTAAAACACATTTCTTATTCACTTAATTTCAGCCTAAATTTTTCCCTGTGTTTTTGTCTGTCTTTAGTATTTTGGACAATTGCCTTATTGTTCTACTTTGATTTAACTCTTTAGGCAGACTGCAGTGTTATAAATTTAACATCTGTTAAGTATTCCATTATCAAAAAGATGCCTTTATTTAAGAAATATGAATTCATTTTCACTGATATTGAAGTATTCTAAATTTGGATACTAAACCTTTTCTTAATGAGAATTAAAATGTTCTCTTAAATTATTAATTTCTATGATAATTCCAGCTAAATGAATATTAGATGATGGAAAAATGTTTGATTCATTTTAAATAAATGAATTATCTTCTAAATCCACTAATTTCATTAAAGGCCAATCGATGAGTTAAATCAAAACCAGCAATGATTTAAAATGATGTTAGTCCTTTCTATGAAATATTTCATTAAATATGGATTAGGAAAATATTTTAATCAGGAAGATAAAATATGATATAGTCTCTTTTAAACATACCCATTTCTGTGAATTGTTTTCACTCTCTGTAAAAGGTGTTTTATGTTTGTTTTCTTGATAGCTTTGGTTCCCCTAAGCTTTGCTTTCCAGACCAAAAAAAAAAAAAAAAAAAAAAACTATGTTACTGGAACTCAAAAGTTACATTTCAAAGGGTCCTTCTAAACAAAATTTCTTCTTCCAGATATCTGTTTAATTTGTGCTATAGCTTAGCTCTTCTCTGAGAAGTCAAATTTGAAATAAGCGTGTCTCGCTTAATGTTTTCTATAATGCTAAAATTATCACTCCACATTTTTCTAGAAGCTTTGGTTACTCTGAAACTTAGGTAAAGAAGTTTTTCCATCCACTGACAAAACATTATCAACAGTTACAAAGGATTTTTGAAATTATGAAATTCAATCTCTTAAAATAGATGCATTTTCATTATAAACAGTGAAATACAGACATATTTACAAAGGTGTTAATTAAACAAGCTATACCTGTAGAGTCCCATTTAATAACCCTTTTAAGACAAATTAAAACTTCTTAGTACAAATAATGTTTAAAATTGAAGAAACGCCATGATGACTAAATTAGTGCATCACATATCAGCACATTATCCACGCTTTTCATTTGTAGAGTGGTTCTTACTCATGCTGCCTTTCACTGTTCTGTTCTAAGACTCGTGGGTGTGATGGAACGGAACACACTTCTGCATCTGTGATATAATCCCACACACCATTTTACATGACAAAATCTGAATGTCCCAAGACCAGGTGTTAACCAGTAAGACATCAACTTCTACCAGCTCATATTTTGAATCACCCCCAAAATGATACCTGTTTCATCTTTCAGAATATCTTAATTCATGCAGTGGGATGTTATTTAGATATACAACATCAGGAAAAAGGGAATTATATGTTTGTTTGCTTGGTAGTTTTTCTGGCCCTGACATATCTGTTTGTTTCCTAGAGACAAAAAGCATTCCACAGGAACTCAAACATAGTAGATTCCAAATTGGGTTGTAAGCAAAGGGTGCACAGGAGATAAACTTTTCTATTTTGATACAGGAAGAAACTACTAGAACTGATAGATTTTATTTTTCATATAAATCCATAAAACTGATAAGCTTTATTAAAAGTTACTATATGAGTTAATAAAATCACATTCTGTATTTACATAGGGTACATGATCATTAGTGAAAATATATCAGTTATTTATGAAAACATAGTATATAGGAAAAAATAGATACTGAGAATACATTTACCTTAAAGTACAATGTGCTGGTGAGTACAAAGTTTAGAGCAAGTTTTATATAAAAAGTCTTCAAAGGTTGCATTTTTTATTCAATTCCTTAGCTCCAAGAACTTTTTGCTTCTCACCTCAAACATATTCTCTGACATGGATCAAAGACCTTTGTCATCTGTAGCCATCAGCAAGGCATATATCTTCTCTATTGTTTATCGATTAGTGTAAATTTAGTCCCAAAGATATGGTGAAGTAGTGACTGCTGACCTAATAATGTCAGTCTCTTCATCTGTTTCCTGTTGCTATAAAGGAATTCCAGAGATGAGATAATTTATAGAGTAAAGGTTTAGTCTCCTCCTGTTTCTGAGTGTGGAGGTCCCAGGTCTAGAGGCCATATCTGGAAGAGGGCCTTCTTGCTGGTAGGGCCCCTGTGGAACCCTGAGAAGCTGCAAGTAATGAACATGAGGAGACTGATGCATTCAAGAAACAGAGCCAAACTGGATTTTATACCAGTCCTGCTCTTAAATTACCTGTGAATCTCTTAATCCATGAATAGGCTCTGTTCTCATGATCTATAACCCAGGGCCTCACACATATTTGGCAAGTACTTTACTACTGAGTTACATCCCCAGCCCTCTGATCATCTCATAGAGGTCCCACCTGGTACCATCTCTCTACCGCCTCTCAATGAGGATTAAATTTCAACTTGAGTTTTCATTTTCATGGGGATAGCCCCATGAAAATAGATAGCCCCAAACCTCAAGAGTACATCTCTTCTTTGCATGTGTACAGTTGTTCATAACTTGTAGAAAGCAATATGTTATTTATCCCGTTCCTCCTTTTCCTGGTAAAACTTCTTTGAATAATAATATGTGAAAATAGATTTAAAAATACAGAAAACAAAGGAACATATATTTGGGTTCTGGGAAAATGAATGCTTTCTAATTCTAAATATTACTTAATGGTTTTAATATAATTGTTTAATATTTATAAAATTATATATTTTCAGTATAAAAATAGAACATTTTATTGGGAGTTATGAATTAGAGTTCCATGAGCCAGCATTATAAAAAGTCATATAATGGCTGTTATAATTTATATCAAAAAAGAAGGCAACAAAAAGCCCTAGGATATGACTTAAAGAGTTTTGCATACTCCCCTCCTGGGTGAAAGTGAAGTGAGAAATTTATCTGTAAGTTGAATAATGATTACTATTACCTCATAAAGTCTTTTTAGAGTGATTCATTGAATAAAACACATATTGAGTGGGACATGGTGGTGCACACTTATAATCCCAGAAACTCTGGAGGCTAAGGCAGGAGGATCCCAAGTTCAAGGTCAGCCTCAGCAATTTAGCAAGACCCTATCTCAATAAATAGATGAAAGGGCTAGGGGTGTGGCTCATTGGTTAAGAGGTTTGGGTTCAATGTCTAGTACAAAAAAAGTAATAAAAAAATAAAATAAAATTTGAATATGTAATAATTTAATGAAACTTACGAATTGCCTGACAGCATTCTTTATCTCTTCTTAAAAAATGATCACACCTTTAAATTGTGTGATTTGTGTGATCACCTAAAGATCACTTTAATTTTTTTCCAGGATGCTTCAATATATGGCTCATTTATTCTTAGAATTGTTATTTAAATAATTGCTTGTTTTAATGGCTGTCCCCTAAGCCAACATGTACATAAGGACTCACTTGAGTTTTTATCCTTTTAAAATTAGCTCACATCCTACTGCAGAAAAAAATTATGTGTTGTGTGAATTAGTGATTGACTAAATCAAATCACTAAATCACTTATACTTCTAAATGTCTGTGTGTGAATCTTGCACTCTTTAGTGCATTTCCCCTCAATTTCTTCTTCTTTCCCATTTTTGAGAATATTGTAGAATTTTACTTCCCAGCCCCTTGTTGAAGTTAACTAAGAATTGCCACGTGACTCACTTTGGCTAATGCAATAGAACAAAAAAATGAGGTGTATCTCTTCTGTATGTATCCCTTGGGGCACTGTTCTCCCTTTTCCTGAGGTAGCAATTGTAGAAGCCTATCACCGTGGAACTTCCATCCACCTGGTCTTGAATAGCTAGACTAAATCAAGTTTTCCCTGTGCCTATGCATTCAGCACATAGTTTGAACCAGAAATGAGTGTTATCCTGTTGAGATATAGGAATTGTTTCTTACTGGAGAATAATGTAGCCTTTCTTTACTCTTAATTTGATATACAAAGTGAAATCATAGTGAAGGTAGAATCCTGATGTATAGTTTATGGTGTCATGAGTACAGAAATGCTCTATAAGAATGCATCTAATTTAGTCCTTAATGTAAATGTATTATATTTTCTGATTAATTAGAGTTATAGGAATTAACACAGTAATTATTTAAAATACATAAAGATTAGTTCCTTTGAGAAAATTTTGAGGTTCTCAGTTTGTAATTTTGTGCACAAGTATATTTGATATACCAGAAGTCTAATTGTTCTACAACTGTTCTTGTACAGTTCAGTAATGGCTTCTCTGTCTTGTTACAAATCAGAGAAACCAGGGTGACAAATACTTTCTTATTCTGTACACTTTAGGAAAATTTTTATAATAAATAATTGAGCTAGGATTTTGGTTGTGGAAATGGAAACAGATAGGTGGAACTGAGATATGCTTTGTAGGATCTATTAGACTTCTTATTCGTGAAGTGAATTGGTAGTGGAGAGGATTAGTGAGAAAAAGTGCCATGTCAAGGATTATTCCAAGATTTCTGGCATGAGAAACAGTATACATATAGGTACAGTTTGTAGACTGAAGAATCGTGCAGAAGGAACTAATTTATTCCAGTATATTCAGAACATTGATAATAACATGAAGAAAACTGGAGAAGCATGAATCAGAGTATTAATTAATAAAAATACATACTTACACCTATATAAAATTACGGGAAATATAGTGAATACTTTTGTGGGGGAAATATCTAAAGCCTCTTTATAAAAAATGTTTTCAAATAAATTATAATTGGATTTTCAATAGAGTGAAACACTTTATATTGCTATCTTGGTTTTTTTAAAATTATTTTTTGGCATGAAAGGAAAGCATGAACACATACCCATTCCCTCTGAATGATAATTTTCTCTTTCCTTTTCTTTCTTCTTTCCTTCCTTCCTTCCTTCCTTCCTTCCTTCCTTTCTTCCTTCCTTCCTTTCTTTGCCACTCACCCCCCAGCCTTTTCTTTTTGATACTAGGGATTACACCCAGGGCACCTTGCCACTAAGCTACATCCCCAGCCCTTTTTGTTTTGAGACAGAGTTTCACAAAATTGCTTAGGGCCTCCCTAAGTTGCTGAGGCTGGCTTTGAACTTAAAGATCCTCTCCCCTCAGCTTCTCACGCTGCTGAGATTACAGGCCTGGGCCACCACACCCAGCTTCCATCTTTTTCTATTATACTTTATAGTTTGGAAAGAACAGTTTGCTCCTGATCCTTTTATACTTGTTTTCCTAAGATATGCACAAGACCTTCTGCTCACAGTATATTTTGTATCCATTCAAAGTATATTGGCCAAAGCAAGTCACATCATCAAGTGTGGCTTAATGGTTAAATACCCCATGCTTGTATAAAGGCTCAGTGATGTCATTAGGAACTGTGACTCATTTCAGATCTTCATCTATTTCTCGGGTAGCGGTTTTAGCATTTATATGTTGATAGATACGTCCTACATAACTACTTCTGACTAGACTAGCACCAAAGGACATAGCAGTAGTGAATTATTTGTAGTTGTAGAATTCCCTAGGCCTCTTCCTTGGCTTTTTTTTTTTCCCCCTGGCCAGTACACAGATTTGTTTAATGCAGTTCTACTTGTGAATATGTAGGGGTTTTTTTTTTCTTCCACAATTGAGTTGAAATGCATTTTACACATTTCTCAAATAAAATGACTTTTGCTATGTCCTACTATTTCCCTAGGTTGTGGAGCATTTGGAAAATAAGACATTTGTCTTGGAATTAGATTAATAGCAATTCATTTTTAATTTGGGAAACAGAAATTCATATCCTTTTGAGCATTGATGTTTAAGTATAAAATAAAATTTTATTATCAAAATCTGGAGGATTTTTAGAGTGATTTAGATTTTAAGAATGGATGTACCTTGGAATTTTTGAGATAACTATCAATTCAAAAAAGCTTGAAATTCCTTTAAATGTTCAAAGCCTTATTTTTGTTTAGTTCTAGTGCATCTAAAACTTTGCGTTATAATTGTTATTTATTTTGTGAACTATACATTCACAAATAAAAAAATGTTTTGCTTTATTAATACATGGAATCTTTAAAGTCATTGGTATATTAATTAAATTCTTTAGAAGTACATAGATTGGACCATTCATATTTCTACTTCCTTGGTGTTCTTTTGAAACCAATAGGACTCCTACTTTGAAGGATGACACAATAACCTCTGAAATAATGGTTTTCAAATATTTTATGATTGTGTAATCAAGTGAGATACTACAAAGGACTCTAACATATAAAACAAAGATAAATAAAACTGCTGTGTTTAAAATGACTGTGTTTTATGTTCAAGAATTATCATGGCAAAGTATAATTATTCCACAATTTCTTACTTTAACAGAAAAATAACCCCAGTTGGGGAAATTATATAAAATAAAGGCATTATTGTCCTTTTAACTATGGATTGCCAACAAACTCATGGTTGAGCAAAGTCATTCAAACTGTCTTATGTGTACAAACAGGGTTACTTTGCGTTAGCTCTCTCTCTCTCTCATTCTCTCTCTCTCTTTTTTTTTTTTTTTTTTTTGATAAAGAGTGATATTATTCACATAGACACTCTCAGAAAGGGTCACTTTATCATATGAAATATCAGTGCACATGCAAGACCTCTCCAATACAGAAAGTGTTTGTAACTGCCAACTGTCTTTTAATGAATATCTTTATTCACTAAATAAAAGATGAAGGAAACAAAACTTCATTGCTCTTTTATCCTAGAAGACTAAAATATGTGAAGGTATTTTGAGGGTCTTCTATTTTTATATGACACGAAATTATTATTTTTTGTTGTCTTATCTGTATTACCCTCTTGACATCGGTTATACTGGTTTTTGAATTTTCAAATATCTGTCAAAATTATACTTTACTGGCTTTATGGTTTAATTAAATGCAGAATTGAATTGTAGTCCGATCAAAGATATGGGTTTTTAGAACGAAGACTGTAGAGTAGAAGAAGGAGTAGTGGTGGAGGGAGGAAGGGACGGAAAGAGGAAGTACTGTGGACTGAAATGGGGCAAATTATATTCCATGCATGTATGTTTATGTCAAAAATGAACCCCACTATCGTGTTAACTGTAATGTATTAAAACAAACAAAATAAATACATAAATAAATAAGTTTAATTTTTTTCCATTTCTTTCTAGCTGGGGTGACCATAAGAAAGCTATTTTAACTTTCCACATCATAATTCACTCATATTTGAAGTGAACTTAATAATGGCCATCCCACATACATGCTGTGATGATTAAATAATTTAATAAAGAAGAGCAACCTAATACCTTAGTGATACTTTGGACATGCTGTTTGAATCACATTTCCCTTCCAATCCAAAACAATTTACTACTTTGCTGTTTCTTTGAAGATAAAGATCAAAATTCGTCATTTTTCCCTGCAAGGCCCTCCAGCCAGCTATAACATTCTAGCTTTGCCTCCTACTTGTCCCAAAACACTGGTTTTCTTGAAAAGGCCTTATTTCCTACATCCTCAGGGTCTTTACACAGTTTATTCTGGTTAACTGCTTTCTTTACCTGGTAAATTCCTATTTCATCCATTTGAACTCAGTGATAAATTCTGGGAGGAACCTCTGCTATCATTTTCTCTTTTGGCTCTGCACGTACAGCAAAATGATACACGAAGATTTCCGTATGTGTAAATTGACTGTGCACTGCTATACTGATCCACAGCTGAATCTTTTCTGATTATTTAAAATACTTATCTCAAACATTAAAAAAAACTGCTTGAAATGAATTTATATAGAAATGGAATAATAGAAAAAAAGGTGTGTTTATTGAGAGCTTACTATCATTTTAAAAATTCATCTAGGTATAGTGTACATCTGTTTCATAATCCAATCCTTACAAAATTTTTCAAAAAATGATTTTTTTAAGGAAAAGAATTAAAATATGCTATCATTGAATGTCTTTGATCTAATTCAAGGAGAAAAATGATGGAAGTCAATATATCAACCAAAAATGTACCTTTCTCATTTGTGGAAAAGCCAGAGCATGATAAGAAAATTTTATTATATTAGGAAAATTCCATGTCATAAAATATTGTAATTTTTTATTAAGTGTATCTTTACCATGAATGTAGATCAGGTTAGATGAAGTTTAAAACACTTCAAAAGATGATATATAGTAGATATCCAGCACATAGTGTAAAATATTTATAAACTGAGTCACTATTATGAAAATAGTTTCCATCACATATGAATGTAATCTATAATGCTGATAGACATTTGTACCATAAACTCAAAAATAGAAGCTTTGAAAGAGCCGGCATGTCAAGAATAAGTTGTGGCGTATCACAGTAAACATTTCTTGGAAGTACAATATGTGATAAAACACTTGCAGCCAGTTAAATGAGGGCCAGTGACCTTGTCAGAATGACACAGCCAGCCACCAGAGAGATCAGAAGGAACTACATAAACTATTATGAAGAAATATATCCTTCTAAGAATTTTAATTAGCAAATGTTCCATTGTTTATCTTAAACATTTTACAAGATAATGCCTTTGGCTCCTTTGTACCACAGATGAATATGAACTACTAAGTATCTTTGCTTACAGAAATCATTCTTAAAATGGAAGGACTATAGATTCTCCCTCAAATCTGTAAATAATGGAGGTTTATGGTAGACTTAAATCCACTATTGTTAAATAGTGGAGGTACTAAGAACTGGTCTGACTCTCAGCCAGCTCTTCTATTTCCAGTTACATTAGAGGATAAATCAAAATTCTGTAATAGAATTAATTTAAATTCCTGTCAGTTAAAAATTTTGACATATGTAAAAGGTTTTTCTTTCTCCCTTCTCTATATGTAAGAACTTAAATATTACTATACTTGGTCTTTCTGATTTTAGTTCCCTCATCCATCTGTCAAATTAATGTTAGTGAAGTCCTAATTTTCAGAATTAATTTTTCTTTTCAGAAATCCCAAATAGTTCCCTTCATTTATTAAAAAATATAAATTTCATATATGATGCTCACAAGCCTTCAAACTCCACTTGTGACTTCTCAAACTCTTCTCTGCTGCTTCCTTAAGCAAATATTGCACTCCATTAAAACTGAGTTGAGTTCTCCAAAGAGACCATGGATATTCCCCCAAAGAGATGATATGTAGTAGTGACCAGGACCCTGAGTGTGAAGTCCCTCAGATTTCTGTTCTATCTGGGAGCTGGAAGTTTTGAATCCAAAGCTTCCCCCACTCTCCTCTACTCTTCCTCTCTCTCTACAAGAGGACAGACTGCAATAATAACTACTGATTGCTTTGTTTGTTTGTTTTGGTACTGGGGAGTTAACCCAGGGGCTCTGGGTTACATCTACTATTCTACATCCCTAATCCCTCCCCGATTGTTTGAGACAGGGTCTTGCTAAATTGCTTAGGGCCTCACTGAGGTTAGTTAGCCTTAACCTTGCAATCCTCCTGCCTCAGCCTCCAGAGTTCCCTGGGATTACAGGCGTGCACTGTCACACCTGCTCTCTAGGATTGTTTTGAAGTCTAAATGGGATAATAAATATATACAGAACAACAGGTAAAGAGCCTAATACTACTAGTTGACCAACTCAAACTGCTTTTTGAGTTTCTGCTACCACTAAAAGTATCAGTAAATTCCCTAAGACCACACTGAAATATATGTCCTATTGATTACAAAGCCAAATGTGAAGGGAGACAGTGTGGGATTTGTGGTCAGGAGCAAGGCCCTCCGCTTTGGCTGGGACTGAAGCAGGCGCTTGCTCTGTCTGCCTCTCCCCAGCTGTGGACTGTGGACAAGTTGGTCTCTGTAAGCATTGGGTTTGGGATCTGTAAAATATACAAAGTAATTCTGTTCTGATTGGGTATTCAGGAAGGAGGTTCAATGAGATAACGCAAACTCTTTATTTAAAATAATTCCAGTAACCCTTGATAAAAATTATTTGTTTTTCTTGTAAGTGAAAAAATAATAATTAATTCCCATTGATACTGTATAGGCGTTTTTTAATTGAACTATTAATATAAAAAGGGCATTTTTACCTAACTTTATTCTTGACATTTTGGATGTTGTTTAAGGCATAACACTTGTTCTTTATTTATCTAAAATGCAGTCTTTTGTCAATTACTAAACAACAAAATCTAAGCTCCTAAGAAATTTCAATTACTGGTAAGCCTTGGTTTTCTGTTTTCTCAAGTCTGAGGAATCCAATAGAATCCAAGTGACTCTAATAATTCCTAACATGTTTAGACTCTTTAAATGGTGCCCTTTGTAGAAGGCATCATTTTCTTTGACATACTTACCTGAAGAAATATACTATACATATTTGTATATCTAGGTGTCTGTTGTCCCCTGGCAGTATTTTTAATTAGTGGTGATATATGGTATAAGATCATAGAGTGTTTTACTGATAGAAAAAATGTCTACATTTTAAATATGTCCACTTTGATGATTTTTACATTACTTATTCATTCAAACTTAAATTCTCCTACTTTTTTTCCTATTTGCGTATGTTTTTCTTAACCTTTTATGATTGCTAGTTCTTAAATAGTTTTCAGATTCCTTTTCCTTTGTTGTATCTCTTTCGAATTCTGCAGCCATTTGTCAAAACCTATGTCCATTTCTATTAGTTTCCATACCTAATGTCCAGCTTTTAAAATTCCAAGAAAAACCTCTTTCTCCACAAGTGTTTGGTTTTCCAACTATTGTGTCAGATAAAGATGTTAAACACTCTATTTTGAAATTCAAGGCTGAGCAAGGACTTCTCTGTTCTCAGCTATGTGCATCTTCTCCCTTTGCAATGAAGGGTACTGTCTCCACAGTTGTAAGAGATACAGGGAGAATAGGAAGAAAATGTAATTAACTAGTCACAATGTAACTAATATGACCATTTGCAAGTTACCCATTCCACAGTTTCTTTAAATAATCTACTAATTATATTCCCCAAACCATAGATAACAAATTTGATTGTTCAATGTGTTCTGTGTCCCTAACTATATTACAAATTCAAGACAAGTTTTGTGTTCAAGTTTCCTCATTTATAGACTGAAGCTAATAATATCTAACTCATGGAGTGATTGTGAATGTTAAAAAGTGCTTACATAAATAGAAAAACCAACAAATTCACAGTATGTGGTAGAGTGCTCAATAGATTCCTACTCTTTCTCTTATGTTATTATGGTATATTCCTCCAAGCACTAAGAGAGTTATTTAGCAACCAGAAATAGCAAAACCTAGTAATATTAATAATAAATATTCCTATTTATTGGCCAGCTGTGATAGGCTTTTGTAATCTTTGCATAGCTCCGAGGTTAAGAAGCTCAACTGTATTCAAAAATTATCAGCAACCATGGGGATTGAAAAGCTTTTTAAGAAATCACCTTCATGACAAGAGGTATGGTAAAATATAATAGACTATAATGTCACTTTGAAGATAGCTTTTCATGTCTTTGTGGCCTTTAAGAGATAGTCGTCTATGATAACTAGGAGGTATTGTCAATGCTAACTTGGTGTGTCCAACTAATCCTGACAATGCCATTCATGAACTACTTGCATGTTGATATTGAGTGGTTAAACTATTAGATTGTGAGCAGTATTGGCCTCTTCATTAGTCCAGGCTTAATACCAAATATAAGCTCTGGACATAAAAAATACATACAGGATAAGATCTTTATAGAAATATAGGCTAAATTATATTAATCTTACTGAGATAGAAGGCTTAAAAGAGGATAAATATGATAACATTTTAAAAATATAAGATGCTACAACATATCATAGAGAGCTATTACTAATGTTTTTGTCACTATCACTGCATTGAGAAATGGAGGTTAGGAACTAAACTATTTTGCTTAAGTATAAGGAACTTAAGCCATACATAAATTGAAGTTTAATTTTCAGTAAATGATAAATTTTAAAAAAATTAAAATTTTAAATTTTATCAAAGTAGTAGGATATAATGATTGTTGATTCTGGGTAACACACCAGAAGATGTTGATGTGCCCAGTCAGCGATGGTTCATTGGCTTTATCCCTCCAAACTTTCCGGGGATTTCCTCAAAATGAACAGACCTAAACAAAACCAGTGATAATCAGTGCTGAAGATGAGATGTGCAATTACTATGGTAGAGCGTTCACTTTACATACATTGTAGTTCCATTAGTTCACATCAACATCTAAGATTATGAGAAAATCTTATATTGGCACCTCATAAAAAGTGTAGAGAATAAGAAGCTATTTGGCACAAGAGTAGTTTCTTCATAGATGTCAAGAGGAAAAATCTCTCTGCCCAGCAAACATAAATCATACATTCTTTGAAGCGAGGCCATATGATCCTTAAATAATCTCCCTATGGAAAAGTGTAATGAAAACAATAGCTTCCATGATGGATTTACTCTAAGAGCATTTATAAATCTGATCTTTAGTATTTTGACAACTCCCTGTGATTTCATGGTTTTTCATAACCCGTATCACCAAGATAAATATTTTTATTTTTCTATATTACTTGGAAATTCACCAGAAATCAAATTGGATTCAGGATTGATGATCAGGTGAGTAGTTACCTCCCCATTTCTTCATCCAGCTTGAATCAGATGAAGCAAGGACTGGACATTTTTCTCTCTTATTATAAAGGCATTAGCAAGTTTATCACATCCGTCTATGCAATATCTCTTTTAGGCTGTTCTACCATCTTACCTCAGTGGTACATAAACTTTCCCCCCTTCTCTCTAATCTCCGTTTTGCTTTTATTTCCTCTTTTATTTTCTTCTTGTCTTGTAAACACTTATTCAAAACTTCATTGACCTAATCATGCCCCCTATGGGAAAGTACTGTGTCTTGTGCTAGGGGTGGACTTAACTCCTCTCTTCATTTTATCATTTAGTGTCATCTGCAGGGGGAGAAAAGCAGAACTACAGGGTGTCTAGGTTAACTTCTCTATAGTATGACTCATCTCTGCCCACCCCCACTTCACACCACAATGTCAGCACAGGCCCCCCAGATCTCTTCAGACTGTAAAAAGGAGCAGATGTTTCAATCTAGTGAAAGTTTTAAATGAAATTAAATCATTACATAAAATCTGCTTATTCAACGAACATAAGAATATCGCCTAAAAGGGAGCAAAAATGAAAAATTCAGAGAGATTGTATTATAATTCAAAGAGATTAGTTTATCTCAAACAAAAGAATGTAAAGAAGAGAGCAAATAATTTTTGTTTCTCTTTTTGTTCAAAAAAAAGCTGACATTTTGGAAACACTTGAGCATTTTCATAACTTGTGAGTTTCAAGTCATTACGTTATAAGTACCAAGCTAGCCAAAGACCATTGTAAATTTCCTGTCTAGATCTAGAGCAAACACTGCTTTAAGTACAAGACTAAATTTATGGCAGTTTTTTCCTTACCAAGACTTTGGCTGAAGTGTAGTAGAGCATTTTAAGAGGCCATGAGGAAATTTAAGAATTTATCTTAGAAATAAAATTGCAAAGTATCTTACTTTTAGATTTAATATAAGCAGCTAATATTTTCAATCAAGTGTACTTGGATAAATGTCTGACATGCACTGAGCTTCACAACATGGGAAGGAGAAAGGAAATTTTGTATTCCCCAATCACAAATAAGGTAAGTGTGGATGTGTGATTGGGGAAGATGAGTGATTTTCTTAAGGTCTTAAGAAGCAGTGCTAAAAACCAAGCCTGGAGATTCTGTGATTTAAATGCTACCTTTTAATGCCTCACAGTGGTTCCAGCTTTTTCTTTTTTACACATTTTTTAAAAACATAAAATGCAAGTTTATTTCTCAGTAACTATAGGAGTTCAAACATAGCTGATCCTAGATATATATATATATTAATTTGTTATTTATTTCCATGCATAAATTTTTCAAAAAATCAATATAAAAAAAACAAATTTGTTGTTTTATAGTGTGCATCATAAAAGACAGGGTGAGTAATGAAACATAAAAATGAGAATTTGGTAATTTGGATTATTTGGTGATTTGCATTATTTAGAAATTTGATTATTCTTAGTATTTAGTTAATCGATAAAGAATCATATTCTATTTTAAGAAAATTAATAAAAATGAACTAAATTCATGAAACATAATAGAATCTTAGTGGTTTTAATATATGATATTTGTAAAGCTAACACATGTTTTATATTATTTTACTTTTGGAATTGATTCACACCTGATTAATGGAATATTTCAGATTTATCTTAAGCAAATACTAGATATAATAAAATTTTTTTATTCTTCTTTTAAAATGCACTGATAGTATGAGATGTCCACAAGAGGCTTGCACATGTGAAATATACTCTAAAATATTTTTCTTCTGAACCATGATATTCACTTTTTAAAATGCCCTTTCTTCATACAACCAAATTGTGACAAAATCTAAGAAATATTTTAAAGCTTATAAAACAGCATTTTCACTTCTTTTGCCTCCTCCTTTTATTTATCTTTTAGGTGTACACGTCCAAGGTTGAAGTCAGGGACTAGAGTGACATTCATGCTTTCTGATTTAAACATTACTTGGTAAGCCCAGCATTCAGATCACAGGCTTTGTAGTCACAGGAACCTAACCTTTGAGTTTGAATCCATGTTCTGTTATTTCTCATCTGTGGAAATAGAAATTGGGAATCTCTTATAGTCATGAACACACACAACTCACCCTAAGTCCCTTAATACAACCTATGCCCAGGTAATATATCCAGTTTCTTTGCCACTTAATAGCTTGGTGGCCTTAGCAAATTTTCTTAAGCTTTTGCAGCTTAGTTTTTTCCTTCCAAATTAAGGATAACAATGCTTAATGTTGAGGATTGTGATGACTAAATGAAATAAACTATGAAGCATCCAGTATAGTAAACTTAATTAGTAGGAGCTATAAAAATGTATAGTTCTTTTATCTGTATTATGTTCTGTGAAATTCCTATACTCTGTAACCATCCAGATTATAGAAACATTTCCTTAATATCATGATGATGATGATAATAGAAATAATAATATCTAAGCTACATAATTATGTGCATAGTTTTTTATCTCCTGGTTGAATAGCTTCCTTGAAATAATTTATTGTAAGTAAAATAAGGAAGTTGGTTTATGGCTTTTTATATATACTATCAATTTATTTTCCAAAAGGATTATACTAATTGTGGGTACTTACAGTTTTATTTGGCACATATTCCAGAATGTAAACAATCACATGGGTGTCTCATACTTTCTTCAAAGTGCCCCTGGAAGGTTCTGCTCTGATGCTAACAAGTCTGTTAAAACTCCTAACTATTCTGAAACATTTTTGGAATTACTTTTATATTGTGCTTCTTGGGGCTGCGTATTGAGTCCCCCTTCCTTCCCTACCTATATCTGCCATTGCTAAGTCCCATCTAAACTCTATCCATACGGACTCCGGGACTCACCCCTGCTTTTCTCATCATATCATTAGTGCCCTAGTTAAGATCCTCATCATATTTGACTTGAAATATTCCAATAGCATCTTAACTGGTCTTTCTGCCACCCATATTTTACCTCTCCAGGTAACAATTTTCATGACAACAAGCATCTATCTAAAACCTGGGTCTGGTCAAATCCTGCATTTAATCCATGTATATGCCACTTCTCTTCTTAGTGATTTGAATACTCATTTGCCTGGCTGAATTTTGCTCCTTGTGGAGGAGGCATTAACTAACTACCTACCTTAAAGAATGGGATGGGGTATTTCATCAGTCCTTTTTATTACCAGCATACCCAAAAGGTGATAATATCATACCTAAAGAGTGTTAAAAATGATCATAGTCACTTGTTTTGAATGTCCCAGAGCTACTTTAAATATTTCAGAAAGATTGACTCAATTAAACCTCACAGCTGCCCTTTTAAGATAGACATGATCATCCTGTCCACTTTTCAAATGAACAAAGTAAGACACAAGGTTAAGTAATTGGCCAAGGTCTATGGCTACTAACTAATAGGGCTGGGATTTTAAGCCTTGAACATCTGAACCATTACTGAGCCAACAGCTGCCTGGTGACTCATATATTTTTCATTAGTAATCAGTCTGCTGACACCACTGACTTTCCAATGTTTTTTTTCCCTACCTTGACTTTCCTCTCTGACCGTGTGATGGAACACTACCCACCATGTAGAAAGTTCAACCTGTAACTTATTTCACAGCACATTAGATATGGTGCAAAGATGTATCACATCACTCATTTCAACAATCAACTCTGGCTAATGTCACTTTGATAATATTATTATGTAATATGGAATCTGGATAGATATCCCATTATTTGCCTCTTTTGAAAACATTTAACTACAATTAAAGCATATAAGTCTCCACTATATTTTGTTTAACTTCCTCAGCTTTTATACTAAAGGACATATTTTTAAAAATCTATATTAAATAAAATATGCATTAAGTAATTGCCTACTTTTAAGCTATTAAACTGTCTCACATAGAGTAGACTGTGTGATTTGATGTGAAAATCTAATTACCTTTTACATGAACCCTTTATATAATTATCCTTAATCACACACAAATGGACAATGATACTTAAGAATCTACATCTATAGGAGAAGGACTATCTGGGTACTTTAAAGCGCAAGACTTTTTCCATTTTCTGTTCTCAGGGAATCCCTCAATAGTAAGAGCACTTAATTTGTTCCAAGCATTATTCTAACGACTTTATTAAGTTTGCCTCCATTGCTCTTCACAGCAACACTAGTGTTAGTACCATTTATGGATTAAAAGTTAAAAAGGCAGAGAGGTTAGGTGGCATGTTCAAGGCCACACAGCATAGTAAGTGATGAAGCCAGAATAAAAACTCTGGAAATCTGGCTCCAGAGTCCTTATTGTTAACCACCAGGCAACAGCTGTCTCATGCAAAATCCTGAGTCTGAATACTTAATGTCAAATACTTAACTGTTCATAAATGATAATTGAAGCACAAACTGGTACATAACAAGATGCATTAAATTTTGCAGGGGAACAAACCAGCTGATGTAACCAATAGTATCCATTGAAGTGTCTTAGAAAGAGCAAGTGTTTTGTAACTAAAAGGTAGTTATACATTTTTAGCTTTAATTGGAGCAAATGTTTTTCATTCATCTAAAGTGAACAGGAAATTATTCATTTGGAAATGTGGTAAATTTGTCACTAGGTATAGCTAAAGACTGGACCATTTATGTACTCATTTGGAAATAAAACTTAACTCTTTAAAATTTTTATTGGTGTATTATAATTATATATAATAGTGGGATTCATTATGCCATATTCGTACATGTACATACCATAATTTGCTCAAATCTCTATTTTGAGAATAGGAGTGAATGGCAGATGATTTCAAATGAATTTCCTCCAGTCTACCTGCAGATGTATTTTGCTTCATTATGGAGTGAGTGTGCAGTGATAATGTGAGCAGTATTCCTTCTTTCCTCTTTTGCTGGTGTAAGGGTTGCACAGTCTGCACAGAGCTTGTTGCAGTATTCTGATGTCGGTAACTTGGTATGTTGGTGAGGCAGACAGAGAATGATTAGCTTCAGAAATTAATTTAAATTTCCAATGACTGTCTTATAAAACTGAAAACCAATAAATATCTCTCTTCTAAATTTCCATTTTCTAATATCTTTTATTACAATAGTGTTTAGGTGAATGATAAAAATAAAAGACTGTGCTTTTAAGATAGTTCCTTCTGGATTTATTTTCCAATTTTAAAAATAGCTTCTGTGTCTATATTGATTGAGATGCAGTGCAGGGAAAAGAGTAGAAGACAGAAGTTAGGCAGGTCCAGGCATTAATCTTACCCTATCACTTATTAGGGAAGCTTGGATGGGTCATTTAATCTTGCCAAGTCTCAGGTTTTTTATCCATAGAACAGGAATATCTCCCAGAAAAAAACATTGCCTGAATTAGAGGCAATATGTGTAAATAACATAATATATTGCCCCAAACAAAGTAAAAAAATCAATAAATCTACTGTTATTTACTATCTTTACCACCTCTTCTAACCTTTCTTCCCTGCCACCAGATTCTATAAATAAAAATTTTTCCATTAAATGAGAGTGGTCTCACTAGCTATAATTTGAGTAATATATCTTCTAGATTTAATTTGAATTCAAGAATCAAGCACAGTGTGTCCAGCATCTGGGAAAATGTTTGAGTCATAATAAATGCTCAATAAATTGCTGTTGACTGAAAATATTTATTGATTTGAAGTCTTAAAGTGGCTAGGTTTCAGAATGAGTGCAAGAGAAGGTGCGAAGTAGACATATCAAAAACAACCTAGACTGATTTACATTTTTCTTATAATGCCCTTTTTCCTTAATTCCAAAATAGACTACTAGGACATTAATTCAAAAAACTAACCTCATGCCATGCAATAGCAGCACTTTCTTGATATTTCTCACCTTTGCAAATACTTTTGTGACCCAATAAGCTCATTTAAATCATGGTCATAGAAAACAGGGAGAAAGAAAATAAAGCAAGAAGGGTTCAACCTATCCCCTCTCCAAATTAATACATAATCAGTAGACAATTTCTAAAATAGACTGCTCCCCACTCCAAATGGAAATTTTATAAGAGACTAATTGATTCCTGAAATGTCATGACACATGACTAAATCGGTCAAGGTCACTCCAAGTGAATTTTGGCAGACTAAATAAAGATACAGACACAGAAAGTACCTTTTCTTTGGGTTCAGTGACCACTTCTCAGCCACAGTTCCTACAAGGGGGCCAAGGCAGGCAAGAAAGAGAAGGAGCTTGCCTCCAACCTGGGTTTTATTGGGGAGAAGCCATTCAAATAAGGCAAGAGGTCAGGTTTCAGGGGGTTGAGTCTAGCTTCCTGATGTCTTGCTGTCAGCAGATTGACTGACATCTTGGAAGGTCAAGCCCATCTCATGTGCTGATCAGAGGAAGAACAAGCAAAAGGGACACAAAGGTGCACAGCCCAGAGAGAGCAGCATCATCTGTCCAGTCCACATTGTGGGCTCAAAATGCTCACAACTCACACAGCCCATGGCTGGCTTGCCACACTGAAACAAAATTCTGTTAATGGCTAATTTGAATAAATGTGAAACTATTATTTGGCTCAATGTGCCTGAAACTCTAGTCTCTAAAACAAACAAACAAACAAACAAACAAAAGAATAAAGAAAAATAGCATAGGGTGCTCATTTTCTACATCCAACTTGTTTGCATGCATGCAAAGGTGTTTTTAGTCGGTTACATGAATTATATTTTCAATGAATCGTGAACTTTTTTTCTCTCTCCTGTAGAGTGATAGGTTACTAAGCTTCATTTCCCTGTGATCCTGAGACTAAATTTTCAGGAATATAGTCTAAGGTAAAATAACAAAGAATATGTGTTGATATGGTTAAACAAACTTAAATGTGATGGCATATTTATGGGCTGCTGATCTTTGTAAAGGCCTTATGAATTACAAGTCAGCATATGGTGAGGGCATGAGGGCAAAGTCATGATCATATTCAGCAGTTATGAGATGTTATATCCTCATATTAGAACATTTTCCCTAAGAATTTTTCAAAAGACAGGTTTACATCTTTGAGGACAGGCTGTACTTCTCCAGGGAGAAGTCTTAACTCCATCAAAAAATTGATCTTTCTCCAGCAGACTCTGTGTATAATGATATTTAATGTGGTAGAAAAAATTACCAATGATATATTTCATAATTAGAAAATACCTTCCACCTATATGCATAGCTACCCTGTGAGGAGATGTGATTCCTCCTATATATTAAATGTAGAAAATAGAAGCCCAGAAGAGCAAACCAGTGAATTAAGAGTCAATGAGGAAATGTACCAAGAATTAGGAAATGGCAGAGCTTGAGCTGAAATTAAGTATTTTGCCTTTATTATATGTACCTTTTAAGTATACCATGAAGTGTGTATGGCAGGATTCTCAGTAAAACAGAACCAATATTATTATAACCAATATTATATAGGATTCTCAGTAAAACAGAACCAATATTATATAATATATATATATAGAGAGAGAGAGAGAGAGAGAGAGAGATACTCTCTATATATATACTTTTCCTCTGAGAAGAGAGTACATATATCTGTGTGTGTGTGTGTGTGTGTGTGTGTGTGTAGGAAAGAGATATTAATGATTTGCAATTTTACATGATTTTGTAGCTTTGGCAAATTTAAAATCTGATGTGTTAGAATAGCAGGCTAGAGACTCAGGCAAGAGTTATAGGTTGAATCTTAAAGCATCCTGCTGGCTAAATTTCTCCTTGCTAGAAAGAAGTCAAACTTTTTCTTTTAAAGTATTCAACTGATTGGTTGAGAACCACCCACATAATGGATGGTAATCTGCTTTACTCAAAATCTATTGATTTAAGCATTAATCTTATCCCTTCCCCCCCCAAATCCCACATTCTCTTTTAATGTTTGAATATATATACATACATACATACATATATATATAAAATCTCCTAATGCAGCCAGCTGACACATTTACCATACACATTCCACAGTGTTTCAATTCCAAAATGTACCAAGAGATATTGGATGCAATTAGTTAAATCAAGGATACCATTAGCAAAGTCTAGGATCTAACATTCTACAGATTTCATGTTCCAAGTGTTTCTGTTGAACATTATTAACTCTGTTCCCAATGGAGGTGGTTACTCAGTTTTATGTCCACATGGTTCAGACTATTTCCGGTCACCATGGAATTAATGTTCTTACCTGACCTAGCAAGGCAAATGAAGCATAATAATTAGCTCAATGTGCCTGAAACTCTAGTCTCTAAAACAAAAAAAGAATAAAGAAAAATAGCATAGGGTGCTCATTTCCTACATCCAATCGTTGTATACCATATAGGGATGAAGTAGACTTATCTTAGTTTTACAAGTGAAACATCAAAGGAGAGGTAGATAACAGGCCTAGGAACACGCAATTAGAGTTTAGTTGGGGCTTATTCCCATTTCTCTTAGATTACATGTTCTTTTCATTTTACTCATTTCATTGCATGTGGCAAAAATTTTTGTGCACTCACAAAGAAACAGACTGGCAGCTTTCATGGACATTTCTCAATTTGTAGTTCTTTTCTTTGCCCTCCCGGAAAAGTGCTGAAGAAGGACGAACCTGTTTTCAGCTCCAGTGTAAGTTGTGATTGGCCTAACCCAATTCTGACCTTTCCAATCTCTTTGTCAATGATTGGCTTAGACCCAGTTTTGAGACATGATAAGGAGATCTGTAAAAAGCAAAATTCAATGCAAAGAAAACAATCAAATGCTCCCTTTGATAGAATGGGAAGATGGAAACTCCCAAGTTTGATATAACATTTTGAGATAAACTAATTAGATTAAACCTAGAGCCACCCTGGCTTTAGACTTCATCTTAGATCAGGAAAAAAACACATTATTCTTTATTTCTTATTAAATTTTTTATTTTAAAATGTATTTAGATTCATGGAAAAATCACAAAGATAATATAGGGAATTCCAATCCCCACATCTACTTTATTATCTTGCGTTGGTGTCATACCATTGTCTTAATTAAGAAGCTAGTATTGCATATATTCTTCATTCAGACTTTCTTAGTTTTTACCTAAAATTGATTTCTAAGTCATTGATATCTGTTATTAATTTTAAACATTTATTCTTTGATATTTTATTAGTTTCCCAGGGCTGTCATAACTAGTTACCACAAGTTGAGTTTCCTCAAATGACAGAAATTTATTCTCTGAGTGTCTGGAGATTAGACATTTGGAGTCAAGGTGTTAGCAGGTTGATTCATGTTGGTGGTTCTCCAACATGATAGTTCATTTGCTCCATGCCTCTCTCTCAGCTTTTGGTGGCTCAGGCAGTCCTTCACAATCTTTACCTTACTCATGCATCATTCCAGTCTGTAACTCTGTCTTCACATGGCTTTCCCCCTCTATGTCTCTGTCTCGTCTCTCTTTTTCAGTTCTCTTATGTGGAAACCCATGATTAGATTCAGGACCCTTTCTAACTCCAGCATGATCTCATCTCAAGATAAAAAAAAATCTTATTTCCAATAAGATCATATGCAGAGCTATTAGGTGAGGAGTTAGGCATCCTTGGTCACTGTTCAATACAGTACAGATCTATAGCTCAAGTAACAGAATTCAGAGACTGCATCAATAAAGTTTTTTGCAAAATTGGGCACATTAATAGTAGTCATACTTTATAGTATTTTTATTGCATAAAAAGCTGATTTGTGCATTTGCTGTAATTCATATTAATTATTTTTCATTACTAAAATAGCCTTCTGCTAGATGTTTTCCACATATAACTTCTGCTTGACTACATCTTAATTTTGAAGACTAATGGAAATATTAACTTTTAAAAAGAAAAGTAGATATTTCAGTTTTATTTCTTGTTTTTTTAGATGCTAGGGGCTGAATGCTTGGAATTCTATAGCTAAAAATAATCAAGTCTTTTTTTGCTAATAGCTCTTTAATAACTCTTCAAATGTCGTACCTTCTTTTCATTTGAATTTACCATGTGTTTGTTGGAACACCAGTGTGCAGATGACAGGGAGGTGTCACAACCCATCCCCTGTAGCTGCCTTGTTTGTGCTGTTTTGTACTTCAGTTTTTAATACCTTTGTGTTACTAAAAATTAATGAAATTTTTCATTCCCAAACGTTTGGTTAGAAAATTTTCAAAGTGAGTCATATTTTAAATCCATGAACAGTGTAAAACATTCAAATGTCAGTTTTATAAATTACTTTTTTGCCTTTTGAAGCTCTTGAATACTTTAAAAGGTTTCTCCCAGCCCATCCTCACCCTACTTTAGACCTGGGGAAATAAACTATATACTGAATTGTGTATTGGGGACTTTTTAAAAAGGTAAGTCATAACTTTCATGTTGCTGTTTCTGGGACTTAACATACATGGACATTTTTTTTTAAAATTCAAAATCTGAACCCTCAAACTCAAAAATTTTGTAGTCTACTCATTTAATTTTATTTGATTTCATTTGTTCTGGCCATTCTATCCCACAGAGGTAAATACCACCATTTTATATTTGGTCTTCAAAACAAAATAATTTCTCATTTTAAATAAGTGTCAATAAGAATAATATGATGTTCTGTGAAGGTCCTTTAAAATAATTTACAGTTTATAATATCCTGTCTCTCACTAATACTCTCCATTGGTGAGAGACAGATGAGTTATAGAAGTCCTCTGTTAAGATTCAAAATGTGGAACTAGAAAAACATTAAGTCATTAATGCCTTAACTTGATTTAATGATTTGTTTTATTGGATTAGCTCTAGCAGAAAGCAGGACCCCAAGAGAATAACATGAGTAATAGGTTTTGTTTTGAAGAAGGAGTACAATGTTTTGGCATCACTGTCTATTATTTTATGGGTTTTGCTTTCATTATTTATAAGTAGTTCTAAATATACCAATATATTTTATCAGTCCCCTGGGTTGGCTTATATTAGTTCATATCTCATAGCATGTGTCAGGGTGACTTGAACTTTCTGCCACGTTAGTTAGCACTTGTAAGATAAGAATATAAACTTAAAAGTAGAGTTTCTCTATTAACTGCTAATGATATTAGACAAAATACAAAAAAAAAACTTCATGAACATGCAATAACATATTAAAATAAGCCATTCAGCAAATGTGTGATAACAATCTGGTTTTCAGGCATGAGACCCCATTGAACATGAGAGTGATTGACAGGTTGGCTAGGTAGGCAGGTGCCTTCTCAGTTTAGTGAGGTTGTTTTCCCCAATTGAACTGTACAATTCTGTGGAAAATGTACAATGTATCCAACAAAGCTGTTAGAAGTTGCTTTGTGCAAAGCATTTGACTACATGCCATAGAGGATGCCAAGATTAATAGATGTTATTTGTTCTTTGGAAGTAGTTAAGTTTATTACAGGGTATATAATAGTAATAATCACAATTGAGGTGTTAAGTACTATATAACTGTAGTTTTGATGAGATGGAGACAACTACTAGGTCTGGTACTAGTGGTTGTCTCCATCTAATTTTCTAGGAGCATATTTCCTAGAAAAGGAAGAATTGATTTGGATCTTAAAAGATGAAAGTATTTCAAATCATGCTAAGTGAACTAAGCCAGTCCAAAAAAACAAAGGCCAAATGTTTTCTCTAACATGCGGATGCTAATTCACAATAAGGGAGTGGAGCACTAGAGAAGAATAGAGCTACCTCAAATTAGGTAGAGGGAATTGAAGGGAGGGAAGAGAAGGGAATGTGGCGATAGGAAGGATAGTAGAATGAAACAGACATTATTACTTTATGTATATATGTGACTGCATGACCAATGTGATTCTATAACATGTACACTCAGAAAAATGGAAAATTATATCTCATCTATGTATGACATATCAAAGTGCATAAATGCATTCTACTGTCATGTATAACTAATTAAAACAAATTTTAAAAATTAAAAACAAACAAAACACTGAATGATACTCTCCATATGATACACCCCTGAGGACCTATGTCACTCATGCTAATTTGATTGTACTCTGTCTTTTGCCATTAGAATGCAAGGTACAAATGAAAAAAAGAAAAAAGAAAAGTATTTCAGTAGATCAAGATGAGGTAAAAATATGGCGTAAAACACACATGCACACACACATCAAGCTGTGTTTAATTATTCAGAATGAAATCTATTTTGATGAAAATGTAGGGTTTTAATGAGAATTATGGCAGAAAATCAAATGTGCCATGTATAGGGAGTGATTCTAAAGGCCAAGAGTTAGGGAATATTTTCTAAAACATACTTTGTATACAACCAGAGATATGAAAAATTGTGCTGTATATGTGTTATAAGAATTGCATTCTGCTATCATTTTTTAAAAAAAAACAATAAAAAAGAATAAAGCAATAAGATTTAAAAAATATATATATCATTCCAAAAAAAACTTTAAGTCAAACATAAAGTTATGTTATCTTGTTAAGAATTTTATTGCTTTTATAGTGTATAGAATATAATTTCTTTTAAAAAATTTAAAGGGATCAAGAAGGAGGGGTGAAGGGAGAGCATGGGGAAGTACTGGGGAATGAAATCTACTAAATTATACTATGTCTATATGTGAATATACCACAGTGGATTTATATATATATATATATCTCCATACACACACACACACACACATAGAGAGAGAGAGTTATAATGAATTAATTAAAATGACAATCAGATCAGAAAGGGAAAGAGGAGAGGGAAAGGGAAGGTACTGGGGAATGAGATGGATCAAATTATATTAAGCATATGTATGAATATGGAACAACAAATTCCACTATTGTGTATAATTCTAAAGCACCAATAAAATACTACACACACACACACACACACACACACACAGATCGAGAGAGATAGATCTCAGTTTCTTATCTGAACCAATTCTCTCATTGATTGATGAAAAATTGTTTATAAAGCAAGTACTGACATATGTAACTAATTAAACTAACAATAACAAATGTCCTTAGCATTCATATATTTAAAATCTAACATCTTTTCTCCTGATTAAGGAGCTACCTGAAAGTCCGTGGTACTAAAATTTGTGGTTTCCTGAGGCATCACCTTGAACAATGCACTTGCACAGCTAGTTCAGAGCTAATTACTTAACTAGACCCTGAGCCTAAAATAATCAGTTCTTTGATGATGATCTCATATACATTTTATCTCATAAACGCAACAGTGTTTTAAGAGATTCACAAGAAACTTAGGATATATCCTTCTCTAAATGTTAAGCATTTACTTTATAGTAATCTCCATCAGTCTTCAAAAGATCATTCACTTTCCTTCTCTTAATTAAAAATAATAGCAGAAGCTGATTAATACATAGTATTGAATTTCAATAAATTGGTATAATATACATTTTTGCTGAAACAAAAGTTTTTAAACAGTGTAAGAAATTATAGTGCTCAAGTCTAGCTATTTATATTCAAATCTCCTAAATTTATTAAAGGCTTTAGATAAAGCATCATATTTTCTGTGTATAAGTATAATGAAATTTTCATGATCTATAGAGTCCATGGCCCTTTGACCCACTGTGTACTGTCTTACAGTTTCTCTCTTGAAGCTATAATATGAGGGAGTGAAATAGGTTGAGGATGAATTTCAACAATACCTAAAAAGAGTATTGTTAAGGAATAGCAAGCATTGATTCTATTTGGAATGATTCTTTCTCCTGGAGAGCTTTGGGGTTGGATTTCATTTCACAGGGACATATTTCCTGGTTTTGAAGTTTCCCATCTTTGAAATGAAATGTCAGCAAACAACTGACATGAGGGTAGTAATATTTTTTCTTAGGGGAGGAGATAGATGAGGATGAATTTCAACAACATCCAATAGAAGCATGGTATTTGATTAGTACTTTTTATGGTTTTCTTGCATTGTTTGAAAACAGGAGATTTCAAGAAACACACATTTTAAAGAAAACCCTCTTTTCAATTAAAGTGAGTTTGGTTTCCTCATCGTTCACCCTGGCTGTGCACCTACACTTAGGTTGTCAGGGTTAAGCTTTATTGAAAGATTTATCTTGGGTTTCTCCCCCCTTGCAATTTTTCATTTTGCAAATCTATAACTGACATTATGTTGTTGTTCAGAAAATTTCTCAAAAGCATTCAAGGGTTGGTGATTATTTGGTACCACAAAGCTTCAAAAGACTTATTATTTACCAATTTTTACCAAGTGTTTAACTCCTTTTCCCTTTTATTCATTTTTTTAAGTTTTCAAGACTTATCTGAAAGGATTTTGAAGACACCATTTCTTGACCATCTTCTGCTTTTGACACCACTTCTACCTTAGCCTTTTTCATATTACAAGACTCCACAGGCTATAGGCATGGCCCTGAGTCCCTAAGACTATGAAATCACCTCTGACTTTTGCAACCCCATTTGAAATTTTCCACCACACTAGCCTATTGGCTGGGGGAGGCAGTCATAGTATATGATCATGCTGCCAGCTTTTGCAGGCACAACCCAGCTCAGCTCATCATGGTCCCATAATAGCCTAAAATTACTTAATATCACAAGCCAGGCATCTTGGCATCCTCAATTCCTAACATCATTTTTGCAATAAATTCAGTAAATATTTGTTAAGTGCTTAAAATAAGATGAACATTCTACTGGGTGTTGGAGATAAAGAAGTGAATAAGCCACCAAAGAGCTGTACCCTCATAGATCATCTGTCTTACTAAATATTCTACCTAAGTGGTTTTAAAGTAAGAACAACTATCTTCTCTTAGTTGTCCTGTATGTTTAACTTTGTGTAGCAAAAGGTAATCAAGTTCATGTAATCTAATGTATGTAATGTGATTTTATAAAATTGGTGTTTTTCCATAAGAAAAATGGCCACATAATGAGAAATTTAAAAGTTGAGTAAGTGCAGACCAAAAGCACTAGACTTTGTAGTTTTGATTGGAAAGAATTAGTCCATAAGAGCAAAGAGGAAGAAGAATGGAGGGAGAACATTGACTTCACAATTTCACCTGATCTAAACTTGCCTTGTTTATTACAAAGTTTTTAGTAACATGTACATTCAACCAGATAGTATGATATTTTATCTTCTGATTATTTAAATTAACTCACTTTTATGTGTTCATAAAGGTGATTAATTAAATACAACAACAGTAGGAAATGACTCAGTATGTTAATTTTTATGCTCTTCCAATCTCTACTGGTGAAAGGTTTTGTTACATAAAATCCAAAGAATGAATAAGTTTATTAGTCTGTTTTAGTTTTTCACATATTTACATAGAGGGAGAAAGTGAAAAAGGCTGAAACTGTAAAGAAGGGGAAAATTAACAGTCATCCTACTACCCAGAAATAAACACTGATAACACTGAAACCTAAAAAATTTTGATATTTGTGTATTCTATTATAATTACCATTTTATAGATGAAGAAATTGATGCTTCAGTGGATTAAATAACCTGTACAATGGAACTCAGCTTGTAAATGACAGATGTTTGAACCTGACTACATAAGTTCATGGCCTTGATTTATCTCCTTCCTTTCCCCCTCTCTCTTTCTCCCTATTTCTGCTCTCCACCCCTGCAATGGGGACCCGTACAACAGGGGCACTTTAACACTGAGCTACAGCTCTAGTCCTTTTTATTTTTTATTGTGAGATAGCATCTCACTAGGTTGCTAAAGCTGGCCTCCAATTTGTAATGCTCCTGCCTCCGTCTTTCAAGTTGCTGAGATTATAGGCATGTGCCATTATGCCTAGCTTGTTTTAATTGATTTAAATAATAATTTTTATAATCACAATTTCTAATGGGTGATACATACACACACATATCTTCTTTTGGAAATTAAGGTGATTATTACATATTATACAATGAGCCAATAAACATTGGACATTCTTGTCTACTGTTTACATAGAATAGTGCCTAGAAATCAGATGACTAATACAACTGGCAATTTATGAACTGCATTGCAGAATTATTTTTCACAGTTTTTTCATGCATACAAGCAGAAAAAAATGTTAAAATGGATCTAAAATATTCCCATCAGCCAGCTTCAGCAATGATCACTCTTCCACTACTCTTTTTTAATTTATGCTAATATTTCTTGTTTACTATAATACTATTTTTAAAATTTCAGTAATTTATCATTTCACCTATTAGTGTTTCAGATAAGACCTGAACTGTGTGATAATTTCTTTTTCCTTTCCTGTGATGTCTTTGTTAAAAAACTAGGATCATTTTTCCCCCCAAATTTTCCAGGGTCTAGCTTTATTCCTTTGTAGTATTGTTTAACTGATTCCTTTACCCTCTTTTGGTTCTATAAACTGACGGGCAGATCTAAAGGCATAATGAGATTCACATTCAGCTTTGTGCAGCAAGAGTATGTTATCAATGGTGCTGTGTCCTATATTAGGAGGTGTATAATTTTAGTTTGTCCCACTTTCAGTGATGATAAGATTGGTCATTGGATTTAGGCACTTGTCCTTTAACCTTTACCTCCCTCTACTCTCCCTTTCTCTCCCAGTCTGGTTAAATTATTGCTCAAAAGTTTCAAAAATATTAATAAGAACCTTGAACTAAAAAAGGTATTAACATGTTTTGAGAATAAAGATACCACGCTATCTTATCTTTTGTTTAGAAATAAATTTAACAAATATTTATATATATTTACCATAATAAATAATTTGTTTATACTTGTTCTTTATCTTTTCATCATAAAATTAAATTCTTCCTAAGTGTTTTTAATAGGGACACAATCTTTTTTCTATAATTGACTTAATAACCAAATATAATTTTTAAATATTTTAAATTAATTTAATAATTTTTTTTTAAATCAAGGACTGTTGACATTTGAGCCTGAGATACTTGACAGATAAAATTTTATTTCTCCAAGTATTTGATGTAGAAAAGTATGTTTTTCTTTAGTTTTGTGAGATATTTTTCCTGGGTTTTCTTTTGTCTTTTGCCTCAACTGATTTGGGAATTATGATAGTTTTTAATTATATGAGATAAAATGTGTCAGAACAGTCTATTCTTATAGTTACGTTCTATAAAGTTGCTCCCTCAAACACTGAATTTGAGAATACTAAATCATTGCTCTAAAGGGAAATAGAAGGTTAGGTTCTTATAAGCCTCTGGTCACAAAATTCTCATTAACTGATCAATACGTAATCTTGTATTATGTATTTTTTCTGTTTAAAGGCACTTTAGTCAATATATTTTGTTGGTTCGTTAACACTGAACGCATGGCCAGCAGCCCTGTGACTCCTGCCTGAACCAAGCTCACCTAACATATTTCCCCATTGGCAACTCGCAGCCTTCTTGGGCTCACGAACACTAGACCGTGCTTCAGTACTACGCATGGGGGCCACTTTACACAGCAAAATCACCAACAAAAGCACAAGTGAAAATATGGCACTGGAGACCACAGAAAGGACATTCGTTTACAGTGTGAGAGATGAAACTAGAAAACATCACCTTAGCCAGCCTCAGCTGGAAGTGCACGCATGTGTCCACAATGGCCATGCAAGTGCTACAGATTTTGCTCAGGGATGCAAAAAGATTTTAAGTAGGAAACTTCATAAATTTTTGATCTGTGAGTAATGAGAATAGACTATCTTTTCTTTTGTGATGTTTCTTTCATTTTTCTCTGTCAACCCCATTTGATGTCTTCAAATAAATCCTATGCTGCTCTAACGTCATTAACTTATATTAATTAAAAATAAGTAACTTTATTTTAGGGAACAGAATTAAACAAAATACAAAACTAGAATTTTCTGCAATCAAATAATAAATTACCATTTTTTTCAGAATTTAAGTTTTAAAGCTGCTCCTCAAATTTAAAAAATATCACTCTTCTTGCAATCAATATAAATAGTTGTATTTCATATAATTCTATGTTTCATTTTGCTGGAATCAATAACCAAATACTGTAAAATATTTGAATCTTGGTAGATTAAGTTTTTGTGAAGTTTAGGAATTAGATGCTTGGACATTCTGCTATATGGTTTAATTATTAGAATGTGGGCACAGCCTGACTTGAACATAAAAACCAGAATAAAATATGCTTAACAGAAAGATGAGGTTTATTCTGCTACTCTTGTAACTGATGTAGAAACTTCCTTTCTACTTAAAGCAATAACCATAATGGTGAAGAAAACTGTCAGGAATATTTGAGTGTTGGTTTAAGGCAGCTTCCTTAAGTTAGTTTGTGTTGTATGCCATATAATGTATAATTTTCCTAAAACATTTCTTATATTTTAACTTAATTTTGTAAGTTAAACATACACACATAGTGTCTTTTGCAACTTTATATTGAAGACATTATTATCTCTGCCATGCAAATGAGGAGACTAAGGCTCAGATGCTTAAATAACTTACTAAATCAGGTAACTTGCCCAAGGTCATATAGCAGATAAGTACTAAAACCAAGGCTTGTCTTTCTATTCCTCACATGATAACTCTAGCTACATTAAATAATTTTTAGTTCTCCAACAGGGCATATTCTTTTTTACCTTTTCACCTTTCCATTTGCTAGTTCAGTGAGCATGCTCAGTCTTCACTTAATGAACTTTCATTCATGGTCTTAGCCAGCTCAGGCTGTATAGCAAATATACCATAGACTGGGTGGCTTAACCTGCAAGCATTTCTCACAGTTCAGAGAGGCTGGGAACTCTGATCAAGGTACCAGCTAATTTGGTGTATGTTGAGGATCTATTTCCTGATTTGCAGATGGCCATCTTCTTTTTTTATCCTCATTTATCAGAGGTGAGAAGGAAAGAAAGCTCTCTCAGGGCTCATCTTATAGACACCAATTCCTTACACAAGGATTTCACACTCATGACCTAATTGCTTCCGCAAGGTCCCACATCTACCATCATATTGGTCCTTAGGATTTCAATGAATGAATTTTTAGGGGAATGCGTTTTCACCATAGTACTCCACCTCCAGAGTTCACCTCATGTATCACATTCTAGTCTGCATGAGGTGTCTCTCAAATGCAATTGGTGAAGACCCATTGTATCCTTCTGGTAATTTACCACAGTATGTCATTTTTTATTCTCTTTGCTGTATCTCCAATTGATAAAGTACAGGAGATTATGCTTTATTCACTGCTGTTTTCTCAGCTCTTACTTCCTGGCATGCAGTGAGAATATTTTATTAGAAATAGTTGATGCTTAAGTGACCATGTATTTCTAAATGGTGGGCAAAACAACATGTTTGTGGATTTGTTAAATGGAAGAACTGTGACAACTTCTGTTAGATTGAATGAAACCATTATTATCAACCAATATTATTCTGAAAATATATCTTAATGTCATTTTGTTACACTTGCAACATAGATAGCAGAAAAAATATATTTACAAGAAGGAGGAATAATGAAAGGCACTTTTATTAAAGACCTGGAAAATAGGAAGAACTAATTTAAAAAACCATGAGAATATTTATCTAACACTTAATTGTGAGAACACAGTGATTATCATTCATAAAATCTCCAAAATTTGAAAACATTCATTTACTCATATATCTAGAAATTTGTTCTTCACAAATATGTTCACTTTTTATTTTGTATCAATTAAAATATATACATAAATACATCATATACTTACAAAAAGTATGTACTGTAAAATTTCAACATGAGCACTTATTAATCATCTTTGTGCTTGAGGTAGCACAAGACACCAATATAAAAATGAACCTGACAGACACAGATCCTCTTCTCAAACTTTATTGTAAAGACAAGCACCAGGAAGCATAATAATAAACCACTCCTTATGACAAACAATTTCCAAATCCTATGCCATTGTCAATTTATTTCAATCAATGTTAAATACAAATAAATACAACCCTGAAATATGTGAAAACCGTATATCTCTCTTTTCTAAGCCATCAAAATGGAATGCAAGTCAGCTGGGGAATGTGTTCATTTTTACCTATTAGCACTATAGGCAGATAAAACCCTCATTTGTTCTGGCCTCTGTGGCATGTTGATATCACTGACCAAACACCAATTTGGATTGTGTTCTTTTATGCAGGAAGGAACAGGAGCAATTTAAAAATCACCCTTAGGCGGCTTTTATTGTCTTCATTCATGTTCCCTTTCTTGGCACTGATTACTTATCTTGGCTCTCCTATTAACTTCTGTGTGACTTGAGGGATACAGAAATTTAACAACTTGTGTGATCTTATTTGTAAAATAAGATCAACTAATCTACCAATGCAGCAATGTGTGGAATTGCTAATAACACCAGGAAACTCTAATTACTTGACTGACTAGAAACAATTTGCCATGAATTTGAAGGCTAGATATGGGTTATCTAAAGTCTCCCATTCTGACATGTACATATCTCTACAACCCATCCCTCTGGGCCTGGTGGAACTAACTGAGGCATATTGAATTTTGTATTGCATTTACAAGAGCCTGGGATAATTTTCTTCTGTTTTTCCCAACTTTGAGTCAAATATGCTGCATATAATAATCACAGTAAATATAAATATGCTCAATTAAACATCCATATGATCACTATTCCTGCCTTAAAATCATTGTTAAATTTTATAACCATCAACTCCCTTATGCACACTTTGTAGCAAACCTCTTCCCCTTGCTACTTGCCTCTGGAGGGCTGCAAATTCATTTCTAATTTTCCCTGCTTCCCTTGCAGCTGAGGTCAGCCTTGTGACAACAGTTCTAGTCTGTGACACTTTAGAGGAAGACTGCTGGGGAGTTCTTGGGTGTTTTTCACTTTCCTAGTAAAATAAGTATAGACTACTGATTGGTTCCTTCTCTTTTCATGTCAAGAAAAGGCTGCAGTAGCCATCATAAGCATAATAACAGGAAATATTGACATTATTTGCTGAGAGCCATAGCCAAGTAGGAATGACGCATGGCAATTTCCTTGTCAGCCTACCCAGTGTTGCTTAACGGGAGGACTCTCCATTGTGGAAATGGGCTTGCCTTGGACCCAGGTCATTTGCAGTGACATTGCATGAATGTTTGAGAAAGGTGACCCTGCTCAAGGACCAGGGTGGATGGGGTTTAGGGCGGTTCCAGGTTTAGGGTGGATCCTGCTGGGAATAGGGCGCATCCTGCTGCCTCAGGCGCCTGCTCCTTGAGTTCCCATTGAGTTCTCGCAGAGTATTTGGTATGCAGAGCCCGATGGAGTGTGTGGATTTTCCCCAGAACGTGCATGTAGAGTGCTGGTGACAGTTCGAGAATAGAGTTGCTGTTTGAATCTACAAGGTGTGTGGTGGCTCGGTTATTATGTGCCCAGCCAGACTGCGGCAATTATTGAGCTACCATCTCAGTGCCAATATCTTCCTACTTTCAGAATTCTAATACATGAGAAATATAAATCTTCTAAAAATTAAACCTCTGCAAGTAGTTTTATTTTAATCAAAATACATTATGGAAACAAGATGAAAGAGTATATACATATTCATGCAATTTTATCTACAAATATATACACATATAATCATTAATGAAGTAAGAAAATTGAGGGAGGGAGGGCCCAATATTCAATTGTATAAAAATTCAGTTTCTTTTTATTTTGAGGTTGATGAAAATCACTACTTAAACACAACTAGTATAATTGCAAAATACTTTTTAAAGAATACCTTTATTCTGTTCATAACTAAACACACACTGTTTTGAGAAAATCCCCAATGATTAGGAAGCAATCACTTCCTAACATCTTAACATGCCTTACTAAACTCCCCCCACCACAGAACAGACAAGAATCTTACCTCCCCAGGGGCTGGTCAGAGGATGAGACTTAATCACCAATTATGTGTTACCCAGATTCCTATTAATGAAACTCTTAATTGACTGTAATGAAAAAAGACAAGGCAAATTTTAAATATGATTATCACAGGATTCAATAAATATTTTCAAGTTCTACAAAGACAGTGATGTGTTCACATTGATGGATATTACAAAAAAAATGTATAATTCTTAATGCCTGCCTTTAATAAGCTTACAATACATATTGCATTTATTTAAAAGAAACTTCTGAGTTGGATTTATAGTACAACAAATAAAATTTAACATCAATTTTAGATACATGGAAAAATTTTCATTAGTAAAATCCAGACCCTTTGGTTATTATAAACAAATATGCCCAACTTTTGTACTTACATTAAAAAATAATCAACAGGCATATTATTCTTGATTAAAATAAAAATCTGAAATAGTATTAAACTGCATATAAATACTTAATGGTATTCTCATGATCAAACATACAATAAAACAAAAATACTTCATAAAATAGAATATAAGTCTTATGCAAATTGGCTCCCTCAATCAGCTCAGCAATCTTTTATTTAAAGTGACCTTTATTATAATATAGAAAGCTTAATGGAAAAAGTCTTTTCAAAGGCTTGATGACTTGGTACATTGTTAAACTCAATGATCAAGGAAAATAATAATCCATAACCCAGAAAGCCCACCTGAAAATAATTTTCCCTTAAAGTATACTTTATTGCTAATGAGTGACCAAGCTCACTTTGGCTTCTACCTTAAAGATAACGTGGTCAAAATGTCAGCTTTGTCAGGACTTCAGCGAAATGAGATGGCCTATGTCTCAAACGAAAAAGGATACAACCAACATGGCAAGGGACAGGCCAGAGAAGTGGCGATGAGAGCAACTTAAGACTCATTCCATGACGAACTATTTCTGCACACCCAAATTTCCATGTTTAGAATATATTGTTGGAAAGTAAGAGAAACATGTGTTCCTGAGGAAATTGTCCCTAATATTAAATGTCTAGACAATATTTAAATGTTGGAAGTCAAGGTTATTCATTGTCTTTTTTTTTTCCTTTTTTTTAGTTCTGGGGATCAACCCCCAGGCCCTCGACCATGCAAAGCATATTCTCTACTACTGAGCTATACCTGCAGCCCTCATTGTCTTTCAAGAATAACTTAAGTTCTGTGTTGTATCGTGTTTCTCATCTTAAATCTATTTTTTCCAAGAAACATGACTAAAAAAATTCAATTTCTACTCAGACTAGTAGAAACATGACTAGAAATTAGTGGTCAGCTTATTTGTTAAAATCTCTCTTTTTAATATACATTTTACTCTCATCTACGATGACCAAATGAAGGTGCTAGTTATGGTGAAATATAAATGGTAGCGGGTACAGTTTGTTATTTTGAGGTTGATGAAAATCACTACTTAAACAAGTAGGGAATTCAGGCCAAATCAAGTCAAATGCAAATGAGTCAGCAGAAGCTGACTGAAGGAGGGGAGGGACCAAGTCTGATTTGCTTGCCATGGTATCACTCTCACCTACTACAATGCCTGATACATGACAGTTTCTCAATTAATAGTTATGGAATCTCCAATTTAAAAACCAGTTCAAAATCACCTTAGGAGTGTTATTTACAAGAATAACATTAATAACAAGAATATGGAGCATGCTGCAAAAATATTTGTGAACTGAAGGTTGTTACATACTTAGCATAAAAGTAATCAGAACTATTCTGAGACCTTGTGAGAGCCTAAGTCTAGTGGAGGAAATAATTTTGTCTGCAGGCCTTAGCATCATATGGTCATCAGTTAATGCAAGCATGAGCAGCATTTGTTACAGCCCAATGTAACGTCATGCATCTGTTTCACTCTTCTTCCCCCATATTCCTTCTCCAGAAAGGTAATCCCAGACTTGAGTAATAACTAGTCCCCTTCATGGGTCCCGGACGTGGTTCTTCCTGCAATAGCAGCTGAGAACTAAAAGGAAATGTAATCCAGAACGTCATACATGATAATAATATTCAGTGGTGGAACATAATCCAGAAGACCCTAATGGGACTCTCTTTCAGATAAATAATGCAAGATATTGCATGAACAATTATGAAATCTGACTAGGTACACTATGAAGATCCCTACTGTATTGGTGGTGGTGGTTGGGAGAGTATTCCCTAACTAAACTCCACACATATCCCCTCGCAAGCCTCCAGACTTCAGGCTCTGAACTCTTCCTTTCCCATTACCTTCCATGGCTACTTCTGATATGATCAGTGTGGGGTGTCCCTTCCTTGGAGGCTGCTCTGTATTCACAGCCTGTGTCTAGCACATTCAGTTATTGGGACCAGAGGGTTGCTTGAGTACGAAATACATTTAGGCTCCTAGTTTCTTTGGCCATACAATTTTCTTGAAAACTTAGAAAAATATTGGATTGTTTGGTCTCAGTCAGTTCTGTGTCAGTTTACTCAAAGTTCTTTCTTCTAAATGCTAGTTCTTCTCTACTTAATGGTTGGAATATAGAGGCCATCAGACATGGTTGGAGAGGCTATGTGTATCCTAAATCAGATCTTTTCTATAAGGGTTAAGTGTTAGTAGACCTTTGCCTCTCAGAGATATTTTGGGGGGTCTTATTATTATTTGGAGCCTAGAAGTAATTGTCTTTAATGTTTCTTCAAGGTTTCAAGTTTATAGACTCTCTTTTCCCTACTATTTCTGCCAGTAAACCTGCCAATTCCTGTTTGAACTTATCTCTTTCTTTTAATATTTGTTGAAAACGACAGAATTTGACATACATGGGCATGTTGCTTCTTTTTCATCAATTCCCCTAGAGTTATAGGCTTCCTTCTATGTAATCACTGGTGATAATTTCAAATAATTGAAAATGCAGAGTAGAGCATTCCAGCTTCTCAGCTCTGTCTTCCTATCATTTATTTGCCACACTCAATAGTAGTAACTTAGTGCCCCATATTTTAGTTTTAGTGCCCAATGTTTTTACTGTGTTGTAGTAGTTTTAAACTTCGGAGTATCAATTCATGTGTCCAGAGAGGTTTAATGCAATAATAAATAGCCTCAACAGTGAGTAGCTTAACAGTAAAAGTTTACTTTTGCTCATGTCACAATCCATTGTAGAATCTGTGCTAGGTTGGAGGAGTTGGTTTGTGTGCAACTTCTGCTCTGGTTCTTCAAAGACCCATATCCCATCCATCTGTGACTCTACTTCTAGATTAGCTGTTTTCAAACTATGGTCCATGGACTTTGGGGGAGGAGGTAGCTTGCAAGGTCAAAAGTATTTTCATAATTACATTTGAATATCATGTGTCTTCTTCTGTATGTGGTTATTTTTACTAATGGTTTTACTAACGGTTTAAAAATAGTAAAACTACTGTTGTCTTTAGCAGAAATCAAAGCAGTGGTATTGAAGCACAATAGCATTCAGAACACCACCAGTTTCTCTTAAGTATATCCTTTGTGAAGGGCTAATAATTATTAATTTTAATAGATAAATTTTAATTAATTATTAAAGAGTTCAAACCTCTTTTGTGTTCTGCAAGAAAAGAAAAATGGGAGCTAGGGATAAAGTACTTCTACTGCACACCAAAGTACAATAGTCAACTCATGGACAAGCCTTTGTGCTGTTTATTTTCAAGCTGAACTGTTCCTCTTACTCTCTCCCCTCCAGAACACTATTTTTGCTCAAAAGAACAGACTTTGAACTTAAGCATTTGGCATAAGTGTTCCTGACAGCTACCTGAGTGAGAGCCAATTATAGCAAGAACAACTTACCGTATCTGTGCAAATCATAAAATTTGAGGTTTCAGGGAACAATTAAAATTCTGGAAACGCTTATTTGCCACTATGAGCTTGAAAGAGTTTTCGGACGAGATTGTTGTTGATATTGTATAATGAAATAGATCAATATTTGGAAAATATGTAAAACTTGGTAAACGAATACTTTCCAAATGACCACTATATCACATTACAAATAAGTACTGATAAACAGTCTACTCAAAATGTAAGATGAAGGCATAGTTTTTAATATATCAGAATATGAACAACTTATTGATATGGTTTCAGATTGGATATTGCAAGGAAACTTCAAGGAGAAACAATCAGCTTTTGTGTAATATGAAAAAAAAAATAGACAAACTGACCTTAAGATTCTCATTCTCTTTTCTATTTTTCTGTGTGAGGCTGGGTTTCCATATGCAGAACAGAAGCAAGAAACTACATATCTTATATTAAGCCAACATCAAAGAAATTTGCAAAAATGCAGAATAATGTTTTCACTTTTTTGAAATCATAACTAATCTGATTAAAATGTCTCACTTAAGTTAACATAGAGTGACTTTATTGTTATTTTTAAATGAATTAATATTGTAAATTTTCTCAGTTTTATACTTTAGTACTGTACATATCATTAGATATAATCATATTTAAAAAAAAAGCTCTTTGAACCCCTTGGATAATAAATCATTTTTAAGAGTATAAAGGGATCTTAAGACCCAAAAGTTTAACTGCTGCTCTAGAGGCCTCCTCTTTCAATTGTTAATGGGGAAGAATAAGAATTAAAGTGCAGGTGATAGTAGTTTGTCCCTGAAGTAGCACATATCAGCCCCACTTTATACTCCAGTAGCTGAGTTTCACTCAGAAACTAAGACGAGAATAGTATGGAGTGCTGATAGTCTTTGAAACATAACTGAATCTTAGCCATAATTCTTCTGTGACTGTAATTGGAAAGTTATAGATCGTATCCCTCCCTTATAGGAAATTGCTCTAATCTTCTCATCTTCTCCTGTTCATTTATTTATATTAGCCAATCTTGTAAATATGTGTCCTTCTTCTCTGAAATTATCATTTGTTGAAGCCTTAACTATGAATTGGCCTTGAAATGATGCTTTACCTGTATTATTTGAAATAATACAAATATGAGGTAGTGTTCTTATTCCCGTTTGATAGAAGAGGAAACCTGGCTAAAAAGGCAGTGTGGTAATTTACCCAACATCCTCTGGAACAAGAATTCAAATCTAAATTTACCTGATTCCAATGTCTCTGTTCTTCATATTTTGTTATACTTCTTTAAAGATAAATGATTCTCAAGATCAAAATCTGATCTTTTTAAAATTATTTTTTAAATTTATATGTGACAGCGGAATGCATTACAATTCTTATTACACATATAGGGCACAATTTTTCATATCTCTGGTTGTATACAGTGTCTATTCACACCAATTTGTGTCTTCACAAATGTTCTTTGGATAATAATGTTCATCACATTCCACCATCATTTCTAACCCCATGCCCCCTCCCTTCCCTTCCCACCCCTCTGCCCTGTCTAGAGTTTGTCTATTCCTCCCATGGTCCCCCTCCCTACCCCACTAAGAGTCAGCCTCCTTATATCAGGGAAAACATTCGGCATTTGTTTTTTTGGGATTGGCTAACTTCACTTAGAATTATCTTCTCCAACACCATCCATTTACCTGCAAATACCATGATTTTATTCTCTTTTATTGCTGAGTAATAGTCCATTGTATGTATATGCCACATTTTTTTACTCCATTCATCTATTGAAGGTCATCTAGGTTGGTTCCATAGTTTAGCTATTGTGAATTGTGCTGCTGTAAACATTGATTTTCTATTAGATTCTATTAGTATTCATAGATTCTTGGCTCTAACTCAAGTTTGGAAACTTTTGGAATTTAACAAATTTAATTTAACTTTAGAATTAAATTCATGTTTTGTTCTTGACTCACACATATAGGGGATTTTTCTTTCTTGCTAGAAAATTTCCTGGTTGAAATATCTTAGTAGTTTAATAATCACACGCAGTCTCTTTCCTAGAATAAGGTGTTTATTTTTCTACTCTCAAAGTGATAGCTTGTAAATTGCTTTGTTAGGTTCTAGCATCTTTATTTGTAAAGATAGGTAGACTAGTTTCCAGCTAGTCTAGCAGCAACTATTATTTCAAATTCAGTCTCTGAGAGGGGGACATTTATTACCACCCTTCATTTAATTGCTGCCATTCTGTGTGTTGAAGATCTTATTACTGTCCTCTGTTGAAATTGAGATGCTGGTTAATCTGCCTGCTTTCATCTCTCCTTCCATTTGCTTCAGTAGTCCAACTCTTCTTGCACGTTGCTTACTGATGGAAACACTCCTGTAGTGCAGTCGTTCAATGCCACTCCAGTGTCCACGGAATTAAGTAACATTTCTGACTTGGAATTGGCTTTAAGGCTACTTTTTATGCCTTTGCATTTCTTTCCTTTCTGCCAGGTGCTTCTCCTGACTCTCACTGGACTGTTCCCCTCGTCTTCTATCTTGTATCATACTCCTTTGCTTGTCTATTCTTTTTTTTTTTCATCAGTAACCTCCTCCTTACCACAGTCATGCCCTCCTAAATGCTTTTAGTTCTTCAGTGTCCCCTGGATCAGGACTGATCCATGAAGGTTTTCTACATTATTATATATGATCTTTTCCTTCTCTGAAAAGATCTAAGATACAAAAGTTCTAATTTTGTATCTTTCTTAGAACTTCCAGTATATTTTATTTTATCTCATTTCCATTTGTGTACTTGTCCTACCCTGAAATTTGACTAGCAACATCCTTTTAACAAAAAAATACTGCCTACTCATCTTCTGTCCCAATAATGACTATAACAGTTGTTTGTTATGTATGATCATAGGTCAATATTATTTCTTCCTTCTCCATTTACTATTTATCCTATAATAAGTAGAACATTCTATAATATTGAACACCATTTAGAAAGCAAATGGCTTTCTAAGTCACTATTCTTTTGGCATTAGTTTGGGGACAGAAACTTTCTTGTCCATGCGTGGTTCATAGTTTCATTATAATTATGACCATCTCTATAGGTGGATTGTCAATTAATTCTGTACAATTTCCTACTTGTTGGTCTAGTCAGAAAGTTCGTGAAAAGACAAATATTCACCCATTTCTAAGAACCTGAAGATAATTTAATATTTCAGCCCTAGAATTTCTGATATGGATTGTAGGATGACTCAAAATTATTACTGGACTTTATACATCAGTATCTAAAACTCCTAGGAAGTACTGGTTCTTGTTGAAACCTATGACCTGAGGTAATGCTGAGAATAAAGAGATTCTAGAGAGCTGTATGGAAACTCACCTTGAAGTGCAAGTGGCAAAAAGAAAATTAATGAAATTTTAAAAGGTTCAAGGTCTCAGGGGAAAGAAAACTGCTTTAATAATATGCTTTTCCAAGTTTAGGAGGGATCTTCACAATAATTCTCTGTAGCACATCAGAGACTGTACTCCTATTGAATTTAGCAAGTGAAAACTAAAGAAGCTAAATATATCCAAGGATAAGAAATGTGCAGATCTATCCTAGGAAGCTTCTCACAGAGATGTCAGGCCAGGCCTGATCTCTGGTTATCCTCCAGGCGACATCTGAGCAGCTCCTGATTTCTGCTCAGCCTCCTCTTGGCAGGAGCCAACTGTCTACTGCTAAGAGTTCCTGGGGCGTCTGTAAATCAGTTTCCAGGTCTGCTGCTACTTGGACCTTTGGGAAGGGAGGAAGGGTTTTAACCTTTACCTCAACTTTTGATTCTATTTGAGGATAAGTTACTTTTCTATACAATTGACAATGGTCATAGATTCCTTCCAGGAAACTCTAGCCCAACCACAAAGACATGTTTGTTGAAGTCCCCCAGGAGCACAGTTTCATTAAAACAAGATTCACTCAACTTAAATGAATGCCATAGGGATCATAGATTTTAAATGATACCACATGACAAAAGATATATTTTCTGCTGTCCACAGTGATTTTGAGATGGAGTGATAATTGTCATATAATAATCATAGCTGAGAAACAAACTAACATTTCTGTCTGAATTCTGAGTGTGTCAATTTGGTATAAGAAGTTACAGGTTTATATGGCTAGATAGGACATTTAATTTCTCAGTTTACACCAACTACTTGGCAATATTGAAGTATGTCCCAAGAGCTAGGGCTTTATATTTGTGTAACTAAAAATCCTTAGAAGTGCTTTTTTCCCCAAGAATGGGAAAATCGTGTTTAAATTTAAACTTCTACTGTCCCTTAAGAATCAAGACTTAAAAAATTTAAAACTTTGCATCATCATTTAAAGCATACACAAAACTACTAGTAATAGTATGTTTTTTGACTGTATGTTTTTTTAAAAAGTTAAAAATAAAATGAAACTTCTTGAGTTTCTCTCTCCAGTCTCATTTTCTTCTTTTTCTCTATAGAGGCAAAGAATCTACAGTTACCTTATGGAAACACACACACACACACACAAATATATATATATATATATATATATATATATATATATATATATATATATGAAAAATTTTCATCTTCACTGGAGTAACAAAATTAAACTGCATGACTTTTTCAACTCTTGTTAATTAAATATTAGAAAGCAAGTTGTTTAAATTAATAATAGCCAAAATTTAAAAATACTTATATATTTACCATAGAAAAATTAAATTTTAAAATAATATTTTATTCAAAATGGAATAGATTTCAAGGTAACTATTCCAAGAATTTGGTGTTTCTTATCCCTATGTGTGATTTTAATTTTACTATGACTAATATATAATCATTTTTATTATTTCAAATGAGATGTGTATAGTATATGTGTATAATATTTATCATACATAACCTTCTACCACTTGCTGTTCCTGTCCAAGGTTTTACTTTTTTAGATTTATCTGTGTTCATACATGGGGTTTCTGACTTTTTTTTTTTTTTTTTTTTTTTTTTTTTAGCTATGAAAGGGTATTCCATTTTAAATACAACATGATTTTAAAATCTATTTTTCTATGGTAGATATACAAGTTGCTTTCATTTTTTGCTATCATTAATAATTTAAAATAACCTGCATTCCAATATTTAAGCACTCAAAAAATCTTAACATAAAATGTCCTATAGGCTAATTTTCTTACTCTAGTGAGGATGAAATATTTTTCACATATATTTTGATCTTTCTTTTCTAAAGTAGGTATTTTGATTCTTTTTCTATTTTTTTTCCATTGAAGTTTTAGTCTTTTATTAATTTTTAAATCTCATGTAATAAAAAGAAAAAATTCCTCATTAGTCATAAATTTTATTTTTTCTGTTTAACAATAGATATTTAGTTTTATTAAATATACTTTTATATAACATGCAAAAATTATAGAGCTGAATGAATGATCACAAAGATAATATCCATATAATTCACATGTTGGTCAAAACTAAGAACATTGTACACACTCTGTTCTCCACCTGTGATGTCACTTCCCCTTCTCTTTCTTCTCCCTAAAGACATTACCAATTTGAATTTTAATACCATTTTTGGGTTTTACCTGTTTTTTAACATCATGGCAGAGGACATACTTTCCCTCTTCCTTTTTTCATTCAGTACTATATTTATGATGTTCAGCTTATTCAATTAATCTAATTCTGTAGATTATATTTTACCTACTTCTATTTGTATAGAAGACCTTGGATTTGATAATGACTTTAAACAACATCTAAGGCATGATCCATAAAACAGATAAATGATAATCTAATCTTCATTAAAATTAAAATATTTTTATTGTTTGAGAGAAACCCACTGTTAAGAGAATGAAAAGACGTACCACAACAGTTTGGGAGAAAATATTTGAAAAATACCTAATCTGATAAAGTACTGGTATCAAAAATATGCAAAGAACTCTTCAAGCTCAAAAATGATCTAATTTAAAAATGGGCAAAAATATCAACAGATACCTCATCAAATAAGATATACATATGGTAAATAAACATCTGAAAAGATAGTTAACAGCACATGTCAACAGTGAGTTGCAAATTAAAACAACAATGAGATGCCACTACACACTTACTAGAATGGAAAAAATTGCAAACATTGACAACACCAATGGGGACAAGGATATGGAGCAACAGGAATTCTTCATTCATTGTTGGTGCAACTGCAAAATGATACTATGAAAGACTGTGTGGCAGGCGTTATAAAACTAACAATGCACTTATAGCATGATCCAACAAGTACAATCCTTAGTACTTAATGTGTTGAAAACTTATGCCTGCAAAAAAAACTGCATCAGTGTTTACAGGAGCTTTATTCATAAATGCTAAAACTTGGAATGTCCTTCAGTAGGTGAATGCATAAATAAAGCATAGAACTTTCAGTCAAAGGAACATTATTTCACAATGAAGGTAAATGAAATACCAAGTCATGAAAACACATGAAGGAAACTTATAAATGAGTATTACTAAATGAAAGACGTCAGTGTAAAGAAATCAGTGATTCCAACTGTCTGACATTTTGGAAAAGGTGAAACTTTAGATACAATGAAAATATAAATAGGTGTGAGGGATTGTGGGGAGGTAGATAGGAAAATAATGTTTAAAGCAGTGAAATTACTCTTCATGATGCTATAATGGCAGATCCATGTTGCTAGATATTTTTCAAAACTCATATATTATAAAACAATACAAAGAATAAACCCTAAAGTAAACTACGGACTTTTGAGTGATAATGATGTGTCAATGTATGTTCATCATTTTTAAAAAATGTACAATTCTGACAGGGGATGTGAATGGTTGGAGAAGCTGTAAGTAGGTAGAAATAGGGATAAAAGGTTATTCCATGTATTTTCCATTCTATTTTGTTCTAAACCTGAAACTAGTCTAAAAAAATGAAGTTGCTTTTTTAAAAAAATCCATTCATTCTTCTCACAATATTGTAATAGCCACATTTTTTTTAGTTGAATAGAGATCTTGCTTGAAAGTGTAAATAAATAAATAACTATAAATTATTTTTGATATGTTTATAGTATTCAGTAGTCAAAGAGCATATTATTCATACCTTGGATCTTGTTATCAAATGACACGATGACCCTTTGTACCTTACACCTGATATATCTCTCTGACTACTGTATCTCCAATTTATCCTCAGTTCCTTTATCTTTACTCTTCTCAAACACTGACGTGTGTTCTCTCTCTTTTTCTCCCTCTTTCTCTCTCTCTTACCCCCAATTCAACTGTAGATGAAATTAAAGAGCCTATAGATTGATTCCATTAGTTAAGAGTTCTACATTTTACTATTCATCTCTTATTCCTATTTTATTCAGTAACAATTTCTTACCTTTTTTTTCACTTCCCCAATACCTTGCTTGACTCCAATGCCTCCCCAACTCTAAGCAGGCAAGATAATTTTCTTCTTAAATTGTGAAGAATATAGACATTATCAGATATGAACTTTATCAATTTCTTGTCACCAAATTTGTACTCATTCTGGCATGTGTACGTGTCCTCCTCTCTTCCCTCCTGTATCCCACTACTTATGAAGGTAACTCACATGCTTGGCACTATCCTGACTTCTGCCTCCCCCCACCATTATCCATACTTGCTCCATCTCCAACATCTCTCCCTTTACTTGTTCCTTCCTTCCTTATTCTCACTTCCACAAATTTCTCCCATTAAAAACAAGTAACTTTTCTCCACTACTTTGGCTTCTGTGCCCTACATCTACCATCTATTTCTCTCCATCTGTCCACTGAAAACCTTTAAAGAATCATCACCATTACTACTGTTGGTCGGTTTTCAGTTTTTTGCCATTCCAAACATCAATGAAATTAGCACACATTTATGTAGGGTTAACCTAAAGGATTGCTATTGGTGGGCTGTGGGATTTGAGTATTTATGAAGTTCACACAATGACAAAAGCCCCAGCTTCACACTTCTTGTTAAATGATACATAACTATACTTGCTACCTTACCGGAGATCGAACTCAGGGACATTTGATGACTGAGCCACATCTCCAGCTCTATTTTGTATTTTATTTATAGACAGGATCTCAATGGAGTTACTTAGCACCTCACTTTTGCTAAGACTGGCTTTGAACTCATGATCCTCCTGTCTCAGCCACTCAGGCTGCCGGGATTATAGGCATGCATCACTGTGCCCAGCCTATTCTTATGTTCTTCATAACAACTAATTTTGATTAATCTAAAAGCTAAATACTGCACTGCATGGCTTCAGTATTCTTTAGTGATTACCAATATCGAATGACTTCTCAAATATTGTCTGTTCCTTCTTTTATTAGTTGATTAGTTTATGTTAGTTGATTTGTTTCTGCTGTTTGACCTGATGCCATATGCTATTCTTTTGCTCCTTGCTTTCTAGTTACCTGTAAAATATTTATACTCCTTCAATATAAATTTCTTCACTGACAATGTTCCTTAGAGCTTTGCTATAGGACTTCACCTCTGGGTTTGATGTTATTGTGATGCTTTGGGGATCAGGTTGCTATTAGTTATCACCATGGCCAGGGCCTCAGGATGCTGCCTTCCTGCCCTGCTAGTCATACTTTTCCCCCCAAACCTAAACCAGTTCTGCAGGAAAGATGGGGAAAGATGCCATTTTGTTATCAAAGCTGGGCTGGGTGTCAAGAAGCCCTCAATGCAGAGCCTCTTAAAATAGAAAATAGTGAGTAGTTTAGACCTCTGTTGCTACCTTCCCCTGAAGCCTCATCTCTATCTTTGGATCTTATTACGCTCTAGCTCTCTGCTTGATAGAGAAACTCAGGCTTGTAATCAGCCTGCTCAGTGTGTTCACAGTCTATTTGCGATTCAGTAGCCAGAGTGTTCATCTTAATCTTAAATCTGATCATGTCTGTCTCCTACTCAAATGACTCCAAAGGCTCCTCCATTGACCCAAGGTTAAAATCCAAAACCCTTATCATGTCTTACAAGACTTTTTGATTGACCTGTTTCTAGTAGAGACTCTTTTTCTTTCTTAATATTTTTCTTCTCCCTGTACCAGCCAGTCTGAACTTTTAGATTATCTAATAAAATGTGTTTCCTCTAACCTTAGAGACTTTGGGCATGGTTACCTCTGGTGAGAACTCCATGTATTTTCTCCCAAGGCAAGTGGCCACTGTTAGGTGTGTCCATGACATGATTGCTTCTGTCCATCACTCTGGCACCTATAATGTTGTGTCTCCCTGGATACTTTTTTGTAGCTCTCATACTAGACTTGGAGTTATGCAATACTGGAACACAGTTTTGCTCACAGGAGGACCACAATATCTGCAATGAATTTTATAATCTATAGATTGTTGGATTAATAATTAACTGAGTGCCAAGTATTCTTTTATACCATTTGAAATTTTTATATCACACATTTTTTAATTTTCATACTATTGATTGTTTTGATATAGTTATATAAATCCTACCTTAATGATAGAAATATATATAAATATATAAATCCTACCTTCTTGCTTTTCAAGAAGATATTTTTACAATATTTTTTTCCTTATATTTCAGTATTTTATGCTACTGTTTTACTTATCTTCATATTTCATTCTTTCCTCGGGGTGTTTCCTACCCCCCTTTGCTTGTTTAATATTACTAGCTTATTGAGTGAGTAAGTGTCTCTCTGCCTATCCCAAACACACCATAGATTTTATCCAAGCAATGACTATTTGTCTTGTTCAGCATCAGAATCTCAGTGACTAGAACAGTCACTCTGTACATGGGGGTTAATGAATAAATACATAACCCCAAAGGGTATAATTTTGCTAAACAATTCCTAGTTGCTATTTTAATTTTCTAGATGCCCTAAAAGTTAAATAGGGAATCTCTATAATTTCCAAATAATTCAAAATGTTTTTCTCCTTTCTTTTTTAAAACTTTTATATAATTTTAATCTAATTCAATAAAATCACAAATACGAAACTTTTACAATTTGTGCTTTTGAAAACTTGTTGGAGTTTTTTGTGGGACAATATCTTATTGATGTTTTTTAATCTTTATAAAATTTTTTAATCTTTATAAAATTTCCATAATAAAACAAGTTTGATAATTATTAAATCTATAATAATACAGTATTCAGATGTCATTTCTTATTTAATTTTTGCTTTCTAGAAATTTTTAAAAATAAATCCAATCTCCTAATACTATTATCTTTGTTTTAATTTAATTTCATTACTAACATCTCTTATATATATCATATATTAATACCCTGATATTTGTGGAATACAATTTACTTATTATGGACTGACTATACCTTTGATCAAAATTAGACTACTGAGTCTCTCCATTTTAAATTTATGTGCTTTACAATATGTTAAGTCCACAATATTTTAATGTTTGACTCCTTTTTTGTTCATATTTGCTGGTATATTTTGTCTAAACTTTATTTTTAATCTTCCTTGTCATTGTTTTGAATGGTTCCCTTGTAAATAACTCATAGTTGGACTTTATTTTGTGACCCAGTCTGAGTTAGGATTTAAGTCATTTATATTAGTGATATAAAAGTGAAAATTAAATAATAATTAAAATTTTGGAGGCAATGACTGTGAGCCATGTACCATTCTAAATACTTTGAAATCTATTAAGATTAAACTCTTATAATAGTCCAATGAGGTAAATAGTATTCCTATACTCATTTTACAGATAAAGAAATCAACATATGTAAAGACTATAAGTGATTTTCTAAAGTCACAGGGTAAAAAAATGGGAGAGCAACAAAGTATATAAGTAGCCTGACTGCAGAATCTCCTTTAACCAAGTTATAGTGTCATCTAGTTTTATGTTGATTTATAAAACTTTAACTAGTCAATTACATACACATTGCATGTTCTGCAAGATCTTTGAGCTAGTAATTTAAAGACATTGCAGATATATATATATATATTGCATATATATGTATGTATATAAATATATATCATTGCAAATGTATGTGTATGTATAAAATATAAACATGTATATATTTTAAAAATCTGTGCTTCCATGTAGATCAATTGTTCTGTTATAGTTTCCATCTATGTTCTGAATCCTGAAAATACCTCTTAATTCTGGAAGAAACTTGCTATACATACCTAATTTGTATTTCTAGAGAAATTTGTACCTTTTTTTCTGAATGAGTAGTTAAGAGGAGGATTATTCTCATTAACAATTTTATTAGATGCTTGTTCCTTTATATCTGTAAAATCCCAATTACCCTTTCTCTGTTAGCTTTCCGCTGTACACCCAAATTCTTGTGACTTCCCTTCTTAGGATATTTGGAAATGGCGCAGTATAGCCACTGGCATCTAAGCCTCTGAGAACATGGCAAGTTGTGATATTTAAGTTTAAAGATGAATACAGGAGGCCAGTGTTTCTAACAGTATGGGCAAACTCAGCTCCAGGTTGTAACAAGTATAAGAGAAAAATCTAACAAGAGAAAAAAGGAATGGAAAGCACAATGCCTGGCATTCAAGTATTACTTTAGGGTTTGCTTTAAGCTTGGTGGATGAGATTAATCTTTAATACTAAAAGACTAAATGGAAAAGAATGATATTGAGATAATTTTAGCACTATCTATTATGGCATTAATTGTTCTGCTATCTTGAATCAAAGGGTAAAATGGTCATTCTAAGAATCTAAAATTGATAAATAAGAGATAAAATTTAAAAAGCAGAAATCAGAGTGTAATAGCATAAATGTTATTAGTAAACAGGCAAGGCAAATTTGTAGTTTTGATAAAAAGGTATTCTGACTTATTTTTTCATTACTTTTCTATCCAATATGCTTATTTAATGAAAACTAATTGGAATTTTTATACTAGAATTTATTTTTTGGTCATATATTAATGTAATCTTTTTTCATATCTCAAGTCTAGATTTTTAAAAAACAATAATTAGAACAAAGAAGTAATGTTTGCTCATAGAAAATAACCAAAGGTTGATGGGTGGAGTTGTAGCTCAGTGGTAGAGTACTTGCCTAACACATGTGAGAAACAGGGTTTGATTCTCAGCACCACATAAAAATGAATAAAAAAGGCATTGTGTTTATTTTTATATATACAAAATAAGACAACCAAGGTTGAGAGTAGGTACATATAAAAATGCATCTAGTACTGAAGAAACTAATGTAATTAAATGTAAATTGCAATAAGGTACATATGATATGTTACCCATATTTATTTTAAAAACAATATGTCAGTGTTATCCAGATAAATTTTATAGTTAGAAAGTAGAAGGAAGTTGGGCTGGGATTGTGGCTCAGTGGTAGAGCACTCACCTAACATACACAGGGCCCTGGGTTTGATTCTCAGCACCATGTAACAATAAATGAATGGAATAAAGGTATTGTGTCCAACTACAACAACAACAACATATATGTATATGTGTGTGTGTGTGTGTGTGTGTGTGTGTGTGTATATATATATATATATATATATATATATATATATATATATAAAAGTAGAAGGAAGAAAGACTGTGGTTATCTAAGGACCTTTTGCAATCTTTTATCATTTGCTTTCTTCTTGTAATGTTTTGGAGTTCCAGTGGAAAGTTAAATACTAATATTGATAGCAGATAGATTTATTTTGTTTGGGGCTATAAAAGGAATGCTTTTAATGTTCAACATTAAGCATGACTTTGCTGAAGACATTGGGTAAATAGATACTTTTCCTAGGTTAAATAAATTTTGGTATTCCTAGTTTGTTGACAAATGAAAACCTCAGAGTTGAAATTTATTGAAAATATTTCTGCACATATTGAAGTGGTTATATGTTTTTTCACTTTTTATATATTCATCAAGGCAATTACAATAATAGTCTAAAGTTAAACCAACCATGCATTCCTGGAATAAACTTATATGGCTTATAAAAGATATAAATATTTATATTTGGCTGGATTTAATTTGCTAATGTTTTATTCATGATTTGCAGCTTTGTCTGTGAATGAAATTAGACTCTCACTTTCTTCTTTCATATTGTCCTTGTCTTGCTCTTTGATGTAAAGGTTACAGAGATTTCACATTAACTGAGGAAACATTCTCCCTTCCCTTCCCTCTCCTCCCCTCTCATTTTCCACTTTCCCCTCCTCTCTCACCTCCTTTCCTCCAGTTTCTCTCCCTCTCTCACCTTTCTCTAGAATTTTTCATATTGCATGGATGGTCTGAAAACTCTAGGCTTATTGGGGGGCTTTTAGTGGTGTGTATTTGATTGATTTTTTTTTTTTACTAGAAGTAGATTTTAAACGACTAAATGCTTGTCTTTATTGGTTCTAAATCAATTCAAGTTATCTAATTATTCCTGGGATCAGATTCAATTGTTTTATGTTTTCCATAAAAAATGACATTTTATTTATGTTTTCAAACTTAAAAGAATAATATTTTCCATGGTATTGTGACTATTTCTAATTAAAGAACTGAATATTATGGAGTCTGGCAGAAAAGTAGCAATATATGACTCATAAGGGATTTGATTTGATTTCTTATCACAGTTATGTTATTAACTAAACATGGTATACTGTCAGTGTAGTATACAATATAGTATACAATATAGTATATTAACATCAGACTGATGTTACTAAATACATGTTAGTTTTCTATTTCTTCTCTTTATATGACCATTCAAAGATATCTATTTTGTAAATTATCTTTAATGACTTATTTTCCTTGTAATCTATGTTCTTATAACTAACAAATATTCTGACATATGTTTTTCTTCTCATGTGTTTTATAGTTGGGTACATAGAATAAATGTCATATTTTCCTAAATATAAATTTTTTTTAAATTTTAAAATTATTATAAATGACAAACAAGGAATATTTTTAATGATAAGCCAAAAGACTCATGGATGAAGTAAGGCTCAATTTCTTAAGTGAAGAAAAAGAAAATACCACCTTGTCAGCTGCAGTGGTACATACCAGTAATCCCAGCTGCTTGGGAAGCAGAGGCAGGAAGATAACAAGTTCAAGGACAGCCTCAGCAATTTAGCAAGATCCTGTCTCAAAATAAAATAAAAGGGGGTACAGATGTATCTCAGTGGTAAAACAACCCTGGGTCTAATCAGTATCATGAAAAACAAAGAAAGAAAACAAAATATTCCCTGGAGAGAATCTCAGTAGCGTTTAAGAATAGGAAAGTCAAAGGAGGAGTTTTTAGAGGTTAAGAACATAATCTGAGATTTTTTTTTGTTTAGGCAGATTTTGCAAGGAAAGAAATATTTGGGATTGGTAATCACAATGGAGTTAAGGCTTGAGATGCAATCTATTAAACTCCAAACATAATTTTTTATTGTTTGATAGAATAGTGTTTCTGTTTCAGAAGTAAATATTTTATAGAATGATGGCCAAAGTTTATTTTGCATGTTCTCAATATTAGCATAATGATGGGAAAGTGTGTACTATCTCCATATTGCTAAATTTAGGTACAAGAAGTAACGTGGCTCCCATTAGTGTTTAACAAAGTATCAAGAAATTACATTTATTTTAGTTCTTAATTTCATTCATTTGAACATTTCTAATCCTAAAACTAAATATGGAGTATTATGGTTTGAGAATAATTAATCCAGATTTGAACTCCTATTTGATGTATTGTGATCATCAAATAGGATCATTTCATCATTTAGTTGATACCAATAAGAGTTATAATCAGTTTATAATCTACTTCCAGAAACAAAAATCACGAATAAAGTTACTGGATACTGTATATAGAACACAATCGTATTTGTAAAAAAATGTATTATCTTAAACACTGATGTTTTAATTTATAACTAATTAATTTAGGAGAACTAAGTATCTTTTTTTCTCTCTCTCTCTCTCTCTCTTTTTTTTTTTTTTAAAGAACTCTAAATTTCTTGAAAGATGTAGCTGCTGGGTGTAGTTGTACACACCTGTAATCCCAGTGGCTCAGAGGGTGAGGCAGGAGGATCATGAACTCAAAGCCAGCCTCAGCAACTTACTGAGGCCCTAAACAATTCAGGGAGACCCTGTCTCCAAATAAAATACAAAAAAGGGGTGGTATTGTAGCTTATTGTTTAAGTGCCCCTGAATTTAATCCCTAGTACCAAATAAACAAAGTAGCTATAATTTTGAGCTAATTAAAACTTGGGGAATGAATCACAAACCAGGTTCTACGATCCTTTCATTTCTAAATGAAGAAGCAAAGATAATTTAGGCTTAAATGAGATACTAATAGTTTTATCATTCTGTGTTGAGAGTTAAATTTGGAAAAGAAAAAGCTAATGAAGATTATTAGTAGAGTAAAATACTAGCATAAGCCATAATATCTAAAAAGTAGTTGTAGGCGATATTTTGTGAGTACATAACAATAAGTAATCATTACTAGAAATTATTCTTTTTCAAAAATAAGAGGCTCATTTTGTAAATGATTCAGGATTTGAAAAAGTTTACTGAGTCAAAAATATTTTTGGTGCAAAAAGAAGATTCTTTTACCTGGATAGAAAGCTTGAACTTTATTCCATTATATCTTCCCTATAATGAGTTGTGGTCAACTTTCTTTCATTAGGAATGAATCCACTAACATTGGGATAATACTGTCAAAAGTTGTTGAAGATATCCATATATTTCTTCTAATTCATTATCCATAAAAAGTAAAAACCTAGACAGGTTATCTATCTGAAACCTATTTTGTGTAAAGTATATCTTCAAGGACATCTTTATTATCCTTTCATTAATTTTTAATTAACCTTAAAATACTTTTTTTTATTTGTACATGTTGAAACATATGCAAATATATATGTTGTTAATAATTTACATATGCTCCATAAACGTTTATGTGCTGGAAACTTAATTTCCAAGTTCATATGTTGATAGCATTTGAAGGTAAGACCTTTGGGAGGTAATAGGATCAATGAGGTCAGGAGAGTAGGGTCCCCAATTAATGGAATTAATGACTTTATAATTAAAGGAAAAGAGGAAAAGAGACCCAAGTTAGCATGCTGGTTACATCTCACCAGGGAATACCCCCGGCCTATTTTGATTCAGCAAGAAGGCCCTCAGGAGATGCTGAGCAGATGCCAATACCATTCTCTCTAATGCCATAGTTGGTAGCATAATAACATTAAAAATTTCATAACACTAAACAATTTTAAATGATAACTAATATTATTCTTCATGTAGCTGAATATAATTTTGTGGTTTTTGTAATTTTAAAGCCTCCAAATGGAAGCAATGCTAATTTATAGTGCCTGTTATGAGCAAAAGAATTTTGAAAAGTTTAAATATCAAATATTAAACCAAAATTTTATTTTAATAAAAATATTATGCTTACATTATTTTTACATAGGAAATGAATCAAAAACTAAATGTAGAGTTGCTTTGTATCTTAAATTAAATCATCTTACTCATTCAAAAATACAGAATCTTATTTGAAATTGTTTTACTATAAATCAATATTTAAATACCAAAAAGTTATGATTAATTTACTTCTGAAAGTCCTCCTGGAAAAGCAAAAGATCAGGATAGGAAGGTGGGGAAAGGGAAATATAAAAGGATTTTACCTTCAGGGCTGGGGTTGGCTCACTGGTGGAGCCCTGGCCTGGCACACGCAAGGTGCTGTATTTGATCCTCAGCACCACAAAAACATAAATAAATAAAGTAAAGGTATTGTGTCCGACTATAATTAAAAAACATGTTTTAAAAAAGAATGTTATTGAAACCGCTGTTGACCGGTGACGAGTTCTTGCTTCCCCAATTTGAAGAATAACACCAGAGAAGCACGCCGAGGCAAGGTCAGAGTAGAAATTAGAAATTTATTAAAGGACAGCAGAAAAGACTTCTCCCGGAGGAAGAAGGGGACCCAAGAGGTGGGAATCCGTGGAAGGGCTGTTCTTTCCCCTTTTTATAGTTCTTTCAGTGATGGAATGTAAGTTGGAGGCCCGAGGGGTGGGGCACAGGTGGGCTTAATTATCACCTTTTGGGATGGGCTATCTCCAAGTCTGTTGAGGCTATTTTCCTGGGCTCCATTAACATTTCTTTGAGGTGGACTTTAGCCTAGGGCCTTTTCAGGACTTCATTAACATTCCATGAGTTGTCCTGCGTTTTCCCTGAGTCATTCCCAGCATGGCCTCCATTTTAGATTTCACTCGATATTAGACCCGATTTACCTAACTACACTGACTACCTAATTTTAAATCTGGCTTCATTATCTTCAACAAAATAAAGACATCTGCTGCATTTTTTTTTTTTTTTAGAAAGACAAGACAGGATATCTATTCATGAAGATGTTTTCTCTTTTTATTCTTTTCATCTCTTATTTTTTCTTCCAAAACAAGCACTTTTGTTAATGTCCAATTTCCTCAGAGTAGTCACAATAACTTCAGATTTTCACTGATGAAATTATCTAGTTTGAAGGATATGTACATGGCTTACAACTTGTACAAAACATTTTCATGTTGAGGTCCAAGACTTAATACTCCATGAGAAATGAAAGTGGTCATTGTATTAATATGCTAGAGAGATTCAGAATCAAGTATATATAGAGAGAGTTGTAAAAGAAGATCTATTGTGGGAATTGGCTGATACTGTTATGGAGGCGAACAAGTCCTATTCAATGCCATTTATAAACTTTAGAATCAGGAGTGTTGATAGTTGTAATCCATCCAATCTGAGTTTGAAAACCTGAGTACCCTGCGAGCTGATGTTATTCTTATTTCAAGGTCAACAACCTGAGAACCACAGAAGGAGCCACTTGGATAAGTCCCAGAGTTTAAAAGCCTGAGGCTCTGGTGTCCAAAGACAGGAGAAGATGAATGTTCACTTAAAGAAGAAAGAAAGAGAGAGAATTCTTCTCTTTGTGTCTTTTGTTCTTTCTATTCAGGTCCTCAATGGATTAGATGATGCCCATCAGCATTGGGGAGGTTGGAGCTTCTTTACTTAGTCTATTGATTCAAGTGCTTCTCTTTAGAAAACACATCCACAGACATACTCAAAAATACTGCCTCACCAGCTATCTGGGCATCACACAGCCTATTCAAATGAACACATAGAATTAACTATCACAATCAGTAATAAGAGTGCTTGTACATATGTATCTCTCCATAGGTTGGTCACAGATGAGCCAACACCAACACCAGTTGGACCAATAAACTCCTAAAATCCTGGCATATAAAAACAATTAAAATAATTCTCAAGAAAACAGAGTAAGAATAAGGGAAGTTTTTGTAAGTTTTTATTAAGTTTTTGTACATTTTATAAAGGTGAGCCAAATTAAGGTTATTATGAAAATTGCAAGTCTGAAAAACACCTCTGAATTCATCAGATATTGGATTCTAGAAAGGATTTAGAAGGGACTCATTAAGCCTGTGCCCATTTTATCAATTGACCTTCTTTCCTAGAGTAACATGGATATTGAAAAGGATGAATAAATAAATCAACATTTTTATTACTAGTTTTCACTGAAGATAACTGTTTTTAAATCTGATCATATAATCAAAGGATTCCTAGACCAAAAGAAACTAATCATTTAGAAGCTTATTGAAGATAAATCAGAGCTCGAGCCCAGTGAAGAACCTATCTCACTATTGAAATTGGAGGGAACCCTGAATGGAAGCCCTAAGAAAATACAAGGAGGGCCACTTGTCAAAGGTCTTGAGTCTCAGCTGTGAGGATATCTTGACTAGATCTCAGACTTACAGAAAGTGTCTACTGTCAACTTCCCAAAGGAACAGCTGAAAAATGTATTAGTCAAAGAAAGCTAAGTGTATTTAGTGAAGTAACAGAAAACCATCTAGTCAGAGTCTTAGTAGTGTAGAATAAGGAGGGTGAGGGAATATTTTTAGAGTTTTGGAGTCTGGGCTCAGGGATTTTAAGGTGGGTTTTGTAAGATTAAAAAACTAGTTGGGTTGGTTCATAGTATACACTATTATAACTTTATATTTGTTGAACACAGCAAGGCAAGTGTCTTTTTCCCCCGCCAAAAGTATTTATTGAAATCTAGAAGTTATTCAGTGTCTTTTACAATGTCACCAATAATACTGTATTACAAAAGCCTTCCTTCTCTCCCGCCTCTTGTCACTCTGATTTACATGTTGAAGGTATATTCAAATGTCTGGTGTTCTCTGAATATTATTTAATTTTCAAAGGCGGGACACAGAAGTTCTGTGTGCCAAGAAGCACCATCCTAAGAATGGGCTTTGTTAAAATTTATTGGTCAGTGAAAGCAAGTGTCTTAAACTAGTTTTTTTATAAGTAAGCAGACAAGTTTGCTCCATAAGTTATTTTCATTTACTATTAAGTTTGAGTGAAATGTTTAAATTTTATGTAATTCAGAGTCTCATCTTCTAAAACCAAATATTTCCTAGAGAAATTAACATTGATTTTGGTATTAGTGCCCCTAGCATTGTTAATCACAGAGATAAACACTTATATCGCTTTCCATTGTTAGCATTAGTGTTGCATAAATACCTTAGAAAACAAATCTGTAAAACTAGGATTTATTGTAGCCTTAATTTGAATCTAATGATTTTGAAATTATCTGTGCCATTTCTTCCTTCTATTAGCAAGAATTACTATCACATACATTACATGTTTTTTAGAAGAAAAAATATGTTCTTTAAGTTCAGCATAGTATGAAAGTATTACTTAAGACATTTTCTTATTTTGAAAATTTCGTATTTTAAGTGGCAAGTCTCGGCCTAAGATCCAAGAACTGGTGTACTGGATAGTGATATGGTGCCATTTGAGATAAGTCACATTGGATTACTTTTGTTAATGGGTGTTATAAAAATGCACTGGCTAAAGACCAGTATCTTTCTAGGGAACAGACAGAAAAAAAAACTTAACAAAATATTAGCAAATTGAAGATAGCAATATAATTTATAAAGGAAAATATATTATGGAAAAGTGAAGTTTATCTGAGGATCAATATTGAAAAATCAGCCAGTTTAATTCACCATATTAGCAGAATAAAGGAGAAAAATCATATGATCATTATAATAGAGGCAGAAAAAGCATTTGACAAAATTTAATAAACTTTAAATAAACATCCTTAACAAATCCAGAATAGAAAAGTATTTACTTCATTTAACAAGGGTATCTGCAAACATCCACAGATAACATTATGCTTAATAAGTAATTGAATGCATTCTCCTAACATATGGAATAAGACCAGAACATCTACTTCTGTAATTCCTAAAAGTTTAATATACGAAAATTAATTGCATTTCTGTATAATAGCAACAAACATTTCCAGAGTGAATTTTTTTAAAGTTGCATTTAATATAAAATTAGATGTAAAAGCGAACCTAGTAAAAGGTGAAACTTCATAACATAGAGGCTCAGTCTTCAGTTCTGGAAAATTGCCTTGTGTTTCCATGGTTCCTCCATTTTTTTGTGTTCTTTTAGGAATTTCAGTTTGTGAAGATATTTGACCTAAATTGATAACACTAATTACTCATTTCTCTATTTTTTCAACTTTCTGAAAATTTTCTTTACATTTTTATCATTGTTCACATTTTGCATATCAGGCAAATGGGACACAGATAATATAAATAGTTGTCCAGAATCACTGAGCTAATCAGTGTTTAAACTGCTAACAGCAGGCAGTCTGATTCCAGAGCACATGATCTTAGACCCTTTACAATACTGCCCCTTTTAGAAAACTCTTTTGTAATGAACAATTTAATGGTTAGTGAATACATGATGTCTTACAAAAAAGAGAAACCACTAGAAGATATTACTACACATTCAGAGTACTACAAGAAAAATAAAGATAGTTTTATAGAAAGGATACTATAAAAGTTCCTGATTTTGTTTTAGAACTATGATAAATCTTAATATCAAATTGATTTTTTCCAGTGAACGTTTCGAATAAAATTTAATGGAATTTTTTTTCTTGTCCCAAGTTCCCAAATCCTCAAGGTCAGAAGATATGTTAATATTAAATTTTAGCTCTCAGAGTGGACATTTTATAATAGTTTGTTAGAAATGTCTCATCACTGATCTTCTAAAATGTTCAAAGTCATATTAGCTATATAGATGATTAAAAAGATGTACAGAGTGACCAATTGGACAGTATGTATATAATTAGGCTTTTTTTAAGCATAAAATATGGATAATACATATCACATGTTTTAAATTTGACTTTAGTGACTATAACAATATTGTAGAATGGCTATTAAAGTGCTAGAGCATCATATATTTATTTTATTTTTTTTTTTCATCTGCTAAAAGGTATTTGAGAAAAGATATGAAGATCTCATGAATATTTTTGCATAGATTTCCACTTACAAGCCATCACTTTACATTTTCTTCCATCTTTTAGGAGCAAAACAATAAAATAAGTATAAATAAGCAAACCCGTTGATTTCAAAACATTACAATGTATGTGGTGCATACATCATACTTAGAATAGCACTAATATAAAAAGGGTGCTAGGCAAAGTTAAATGTTGAGTTCCAGTTTGATTTTTTTGAGCATACCGCAAATTGGCTATGAAGAGAAAAAAAAAAAGATGGAAACATGAGACAGAAAACAAATGAACATATTCTGTAAACAGGTATTCTCATTGGCTGCTGATGTCATCTGTTAGAAAGAGAGGAAACTGCTATAGTTAAAGAAGGAAATATTGACCTTTGGGCCTTCCTATTCAATGCATCTATAATTTTGGTGCAGTCCTGGCTCCCCCATTATCTAGTCTCCAGCTCTGAAAATTCTGTATTAATTTCCCAACAGTGATGTTGAACCTCTCTACTATAGTGCTCATTAATCATGGCTGCACTAATACATTTGTGGGTGCACTTTTAAATGATTTGACACTGTCAGAGTCTTTCTTGGTAAGTCTGAACAGGACTTAGTAATCTCTAATTTTATTTTTGAGAAGAGTCTTGCTAAGTTGCCCATCCTGGCCTCAAATTTACAATCCTCCTGCCTCAGCCTCCTAAGTAGTGTGATGACAGGTATGCACCACCCCACCCAGCTAAGAATCTCTATTCTTAAGTTGTCCAGTCATTGAAATTGAGAACTGTGGGTGTTACTTTTAGAGGAAGCCAGAATTAAAGTCCACATTTCAGAGCCTGTTTATACCAATCTAAAAATCTGAGGAAGAAGAAAGAAGGGTCATAGTAGATAACAGAATTTTAAAATATATGTACCTCCCAGTAGGGCATTATTAACATAGGTCAAAAGACACCTGTTAAAAATATCAGAAAATCTTACCTTACAAATTTTTCAGTCTTCTACCTATTCCAGGTATTAGAGGGACAGAGTCTAGGAATAAGAGAAAAATTCTATGTCACTGTAGCAGAAGTATTTTGTGGAAATGAGTCTGTACCCAGGTGAACAGCAATTGGGTCAGGAGTCAACTACACACTTTGTCTGAAATCCAGCACTAGGTAAGGGTGAAGGGGATACTTTAGAAAGTAAGAGAGAAATTGTTATCTTGAATAGTCAGTGAAGGAGAAGAACTCTAAAAATGACTTATATGAAAACTCTCAAATATTGGATGAAAAGTTATGGCTGTAAGAATAGAAGTAGAAAGCTCTAGGTTGGGGTGGGGTTGAGATGAAAAGACAATAAACTGTTATTTCAGCATTTTTTTTTTTATTTTTTAGATTTTTTATTTGTTTTAATTATTTATACACGACAATACAATGACCTTGATATATCATACATTTGAATCAGATGGGATATATTTTCTCATTTTTCTGAGTGTATAGGTTGCAGAATCATATTAGTCATGCAGTCACATATATACACACAGTAATAATAATGTCTATTTCAGCATTTTAGTTCTATTACTGCCTTTACAGTCTACCCATTTAGTCTTTATTAGTTTTATATTCAGTACTTATCATCATGTTTAATCAATTTCTTTATTATCATTTTTGCATCTGATTTTCCCTTCCAGACTTAATTTTTTTTCTTACAGTACATTCTTTCAAGATTCTGTGAAGCAGAAGCTCAAAACTTCTTAATTAAAATCTTTTATATTTTTCTCTTGGTCTTGAGTCATGTAGATGTAAAATTTTAAGTTTTCACTTACTTTTTTCAACACTGAAGATATTTTCAATTTTGACTATCATGCCAGATGAGAAATCTACTACCATTTTGATTTTGGGTTCTCTGAAGACTTTCTGGTAGCTTTAAGTAACTTTTCTTTTGAATGTTTTACATTTTTACGACAATTTATTTATGTGCAGATTTTATTTTATTTATTTTTCCTGGAACCTATGAGATTTTTTTATTAGAAGCTTACATTTTTATTTACTTCTGGAAAAATCTCTGTCAATTCTTCAAATGCTACTTCAAACCTATTATCTCCTTCGCACAGTCCTATTATATGTATTTTAGGTGGTGTGATTTTTCAAGACAAATTTTCATGTTCTTTTCTCTTAAGCCATTTTTATTGAAACTTTCTGCTTACGTTTTATTTCATTAACTATATACTCAACGTCTATTTGTTTCTTTTCCAAATTCGCCTGACCTAGCTAGTCAGCTAGATGTAATTCAGATATGTACACATAAAGTTAAGTGATTCTCTGAATAGGTTTCTATAAATACAAATGACAATTTCTTTAACTAATATGATTTTTTTAAAAAGGTTTACCACATCATCCTTGTTTCAGATTTATTTCAAGGAAATGTAATTATTCAATAAAAAAAAAAAATGTATGGGTTAGATATGTTTTCCAACATAGGGCTGGACCCCCTATGGAAGTGGCATGTCCCCAATACCAATCCTGACCTTGTCTTCATCCTGTTCAAAGGCTGTCTGGAGGTGTCCCCGATGGGGCAGGAGTGCAGCAGCTGTCCACTGGGCAGGAAAGCATGATGATGTTCACTCTTTCCAGCTCCAGGTGTCTTTGACCATGAAAGAAAAACAACCTTTGTGTAAAAGATGGTATTTAAACACACACACACACACACACACGAAAAATTCCTCTTATTCTGTTTCATCACTGATTATGTGATATTGTCCAAGCTACTTTACCTCTCTGTGCCTTAGTTTACTCATGTGCACAAAGGAAATAATAATAGTAACTGCTGTATCTCATAAAATGCCTAAAATGGTACCTAGTATACAATGAGTCCTCCAAAATTGCTAGTGATAGTTTTTCTTTAATTTTGAAAGAAAAATTCTAAGGTTTTCTCTTGGAAGTTAGGGAAAAGATGCATCTTTGCTGAACCAAGATTCTAAGCAGGACTTCAGAGTCATGGAAGAAAGGGAATGAGTGTTGGAATGGTTGATAGGCCTCAGATTTTAAAGATCTGTGTATGGCACATAAAAAATATGCTTAAGTAACTAGAATATGAGAGGCTATAAAGGTTCTAAAGAGTTACTCTACATATATAGTCAGATGCATCTTTTATTATTTTTTAGGAAAAAAAATGATGCTAGCTCTGTATAAAGGGATTGGAAGGCATTTGTAAGGTAGAGTAGGAGGAATTAAGAAAGCTTTAATAGCCCCTTCAGGACAGCTGTTAACAAGGACACTACTGGTCTATAAACCATCATTGTGCTGATTGAAAAAGACCCCTTCCTTCACGCAGATGTAGCTACCTGTAAAGGGATGTGGTTTGAAGAAGGGATTCCTAAGTCAAGCATTCTTATGCAGATAACAAACTGCCTCTGCCTTATGCAGGCAGCCTTAGAATTTGCTGAGAGCTTGACTAAGGCTAGTAAGCATGGCTTTCAACAGAAAATTCTTCACAGGATAATCCTTGGAATTAATGACAGTCACATGAGGATCAATCTCACTCCTCAAGGAGATTTAACAGATATGAGTAATGACATACAAGTATGAAATGGAAGATTTCAAGATGAACATTTTCTAAAATAAATATTAATTTAATATTTCTTCACCCTGTCTGCTAATGAAACTCAAGGACATAGCATAACAACATTATTTTTATTTTGTGATCTTTTTTTCTTTAAGTAAATTCATTCACTGGCACCTTAATATTAATTTTATTTCTTCCCCATAAAAAGGGCAAATTTATTTTTTAAAATGCTTTGGAGCATTCTTAAAAAGAGTTCTCATATAAAAATAAGCATTTCACATTTGTTAGAAAGTGATACATTGTTTCATATATGTAGAGAATATTTGTGGGTCTTCTGTGAAAGGTTTAATTTTTTGATACATGTTCCATTAAGATTTTCTTATAATCAGAAAATTTTAATTCTTTCTTTTTAAATGCACTCTGAGGGCTTCAAGTTTTCAGATATTCTGGTAGAATTTGGGAGCACACTGCAGCATCATTAGTTTGGCACTGTTGATAGCTTACCTAATTTAATGGGTATATCCCAGCACATTTTTCACTTGATTATAGCTACTCTGATAGGAATGCTATCCTCATATATAAAGTTACAGCAGTAGTGACAAGCATAGATGTCAATTCCAAAATTATGGACTGAGGCCTCCAGCTAAATCATCCCCTGAGACAGGTTGGCATGCCTGGATTCATGAAAATAAGTGATGAATGTCAACTCTTTCTAATTAGGTGACAAACTAGAGGAACCATCTGAATATAACTAACTTTTGGCATAAACTTAGAGATAAAAATAATGGTAACTTTTAAATATTGTATTCATTTTATTCACATACTTTCATATGTGCATACCTAAATAAAGAAACAGAATATTTTAAAAAGTTGGCTTTTGAGGCAAGTTTAACCTAATTTTCAATTCAACTTATGATAGCTGATGGCAGGGGGGGAGGGATCTCATTACATTTGAAAGAAAGGCTACCATAACCTAAGAGTTGAGACCAAAATTATGCATCCTTTTTGGACATAATGGAACTTTGAAAATCCAATTTCACCTTCCAATTCAAAGATATATTTTATTTGCCTTGCTTTATCTACCAAAGTTAATAAAAAGCATTTGGAGATAAATTAGCTGAATAATTTATTTTAAAGTCAAAAGCACTGCTGAGGGAATTGATGTTAGGAAGATGGCAAAATAGGAAGCCCCAGTCCTTGTTCACCCACAGAAACACAAATTTAGTAATAATGTATGGAACAAAATACCATTATGAGAATTCCAGAATTCAATTAAAAAGTTAGGGCATCCCAGATGAGCACAAAGCAGAAAATACAGGCATTTAAACAGGAAAGAAGAGCCATTTCACTTCACTTGCATGAACTCATCTCTCAAGTCAACATATCTCAGCACCAGAAGATATGCACTCTTGTGCATCGCTTCTTTGTCAACAGAAAAAGTAAAACTCTCATTGAAATTTGCAGTTCTTTGGAAGACTGCCCAAGGGACTGCTTTCTGTCTTGCTTCATTCAAAGCAGTGGTAGAGCTGGCATACTGTGGGTGCCTGGGACTCAAGGAACTGAGAACAAGGAGGTGGGGGGTGTGGCGTGCTAGAGCCAGAATGTGTTGACATGAACAGAAGAAGGTGTACAACTTGAAGCCTTTTCCTCAAGAGGGAGGGAGGGAGAGAAGTGGAGAGGAGATCCTATGTTCCAGTTCTTTGGAGGACTACTCAAGGAACTGGTATTTGGCTTTCCTGATATAAGGCACAGATTAGGAGCCAGTCTACTTTGTATGCCTACTGACCACTGATCTTTGAATCAAAGGAAAAAAGAGAAGTATACTGTTGTAGAACCAGAGAATTTTTTGTTCTGCAGGGTCACCACCTGAAGAAATTATGAGTTCCTAAAAAAAAATTGACAAGATTTTCACATTGAGAAAGCACACACCCTGGCCTAGAGAAAATGCATTCCCCCTTAAAAAAAAAAAAAAAAAAATCTCAGAATCCCTTAGAATCTCTAGCATATTTGTGAGGGTTAGCTTATTAGGAAGCAGTCTGTAAAGAATGATAGCAGTGACTAGTTTTTCAAATGCATAGATCCCAACACAAAGTTGTGAAGTACATGAAGAAATTTATTAACAGTCCAAAGAGAAGAACAAAATGAATCTCCAGATACTGATCTTTGATAAATGGAGGTATGTGAATTACCTGGCAAAGACCCTAAAAGAAACATTATAAAAATGTCCTGTGCATCCAAGAAAATTTTGTATGTACAAGAACATATATAAGCCAAGAGATAGGAGATATAAAAATAACAGAGATTTGAACTAAAGAATAAAATAACTGAGAAATTCAGCAAGGAGGATCAGTAATAAACTTTATTAAACTAAAGAAGAAAATCAGAAAATTCTAAAAACAGGCCATTTCAAAATATACTATCAGTGAGACAAAAAGTAGGTGAAAATTTAATGAAGACTAGAGGATTATGGAACACCATCAACTGGACAATATATGCATCATGTTCTAGAAGAAAGAGAGAAAGGAGCAAAAAGTCAGTTTAAAAAATAATAACCTAAAATCCCAAATATGGGAAGAAAATGGAAATCAGGTTTATCAACTCAGATAATAAGCTCCATATAGGATGAATTCAGAGGGAAATCAGCATTGAGATGCACTATGATACACTTGTCAAAGTTGAAGACAGACTTTTGAAAGGAATAAGAGAATAGACACTTGTCATGTACCAGGAGGCCTCCACAAAATGATCAGTAGATTTCTTAGCAAAAACTCTTGGACCATAAGATGATGGAATGTTATATCCAAAGTGCTGCAAGGGAAAAAAAAGCTGCTAACCAAGCATAATGTAACCAAGAAAGAAAAACAAATGCTTTAAAAATCAAGTAGAAAAGGAAAATATTCCCAAATGAAAATAAGTTGAGGGATTTCATCATCACTACACCTGCCTTCTAAGAAATGTTAATAGGATTCCTTCAAATTGAAAAGCTACTGAACAGCATCATAAATAATATACAAGTAACTAATAAGTATAACTAAAGATATGGTAATGAACACAAAATATAGCAATCTGTAAATTGTGACATCAAAAGCAAAGTGTGGAGGAGGGATAAGTGTAAAATGTATTACTGTACCATTGAAGTTAAATTGCTATGAATTTTAAATGGATAAGTATAATTATAAAATATTGTATGTCAGCCCCATGATAACCATAAGACAATACCTATTGAAGTACACAAAAGAAAATGAGAAGGAATCAAATCATATTCTTACAAAATAAATATGAATAAAAATATAAAGAAATAAACCACAAAGAAGACAGAAAAGGTAGGAATAAAGGGACTAACATGATATAAGACAAACATCAGACGATTTAATAAATGACAATATTAATTCCTTTCCTATCAATAATTACTTTAAATGTAAATGAATTTAAACCAAAACACCTAGTATCTGAATTGATTTTCTTCAAAAGATAGGACCCCATGACATGTATAAGAGGATCACTTTAAATTGTAGGACACACATAAGCTAAAAGTGAATGGATGGAAAAGATATTTCATAAAATTGATAACCAAATAAGAGTATGGATGGCCATTCATAGTTTAGACAAAATAGATTTTACTTTAAATTTTTCAAAAGAGACAAATATAAGACAGATACTTTCCCAAGAAGATATAACAATTATAAGTAAATATGCAACTAATATCAGAGGACGTAATTATGCAAACCAATCCTTAACAAAGCTCTAGAAACATACAGTAATACAATAAGTGAAGGAGATCTCAATGTCCAACTCTCAACAATCTTTAAAGAAAATACATAAAGAAAAACAGAGGAGTTGAACAATGGTATAGATCCAATGGTCCGAACAGATATGTAGAGATCATTACACCCAATAGCAGAATACATATTCTTCTCAAGTATACAGAGGTCATTCTTTAGGATAGATTGTATGTTTAGTCACAAGACAAGTCTTAAGAAATTTGACAAGATTTAAACTATATCTATTTATTTTCCAATCACAAGGGATTTAAATGCAATTAAGGGTAGAATAAAAACTGGAAAGCTCACTGACATGTGGAAATGAACACATTCTTGAGCAACCACTAAGTCAAAAAATATATCAAAAGCAGAGTTAGAAGATAGCCCAAGAGAAATAAAAATGGAAACACAACAGACTAAGACTATGGAATAATGTAAAAGTAGCAGAAAAAGTAAAGTGTGTAGTGATAGATACCTACAATGAAAAAGAAAGATCTATAGTCAACAACCTAGTTTCACATTCCAAAGAACTAGAAAAATATGGTCAGTCTAAATCCAAAGTTAGCAGAAGGAAATAATTAAAGTTAGAAATAAATAAAATAGAGAATAGAAATTAGAAAAAAAATCAGTTAAACTAAGGGATGAACAAAGATCAACAAAAATAACAAAACTTGCTAGATTAAGAAAAAAGACAAAAGATTTCAGTACATAAATTCAGAAATATAAAAGGAAAGCATGGGGAACACTCTTCAAATCAATTATGAAAACAGCATTATTCTGATACCAGAAAAGAAAAGACAGAAGAAAACAAAAGTATAGGCCAATTCTCTGAAAAATAGAGGTGGAAAATTTCCTGTTTAAATATTAGCAAACTTAACTCAACAGTACACTAAAAGAGTCACACACCAAGACTAAGTGGGATATATCCTGGCAATGAAGAATGTTTGAACATAAGAAAATCAATGAAGAAGATATATCACATGAGCAGAATCTTGATAGATGGAGAAAAATCATTTGAAATAAATAACACATTTTTATCATAAAAAGAAACCTAGGAATAGAAAGACATTAATTCAACATAATAAAGGCTCTGTATGGCAGGCCCACAGGTAACATCATATCAATGGTGACTTACTGAAAACTTTTCCATTAAAATCAGAGACAAGGTAAGGATGCCTACACTCCCTACTTCCTCAACCTAGGAGTTGAGGAACTAACTAGAGCAATTATGCAAGAAGAAGAAATAAAAAGCATCCAAAGAAGAAAGAAGCAATTTTTTTTTGTTCCAAGATGATATGATCTTTTATGTAGAAAACCCTCAGAGTTTCCACATATGCAAGGAAAACTGTTAGAATTAATAAATTAATTCAGCAAAGTTGCAAGATACAAAATCAACATATGAGTTAGTTGCAACTCTATACAATGAACAATCAAAAAGTAAATTAAGAAAATAATTCCATTTACAATAGAACAAAATACTTAGGTGTAATCTTAAGCAAAGATATGTACAATGAAAACTGCAAAACATTTCTGAAAGAATTCAAAGAAAACACAAATAAATAGAAATACTCCTATGTTTATAGACTGGAAGACAATATTGTTAAGATATATACTAAAAATTCTGCAAATTCTGTGCAATCTCTACAAAAGTCCCAATGGTATGGAACCACAAAGATCCCAAAATAGCCAAAACAATCTCATGAAAAAACTGGACATCTCCTACTTTATAAAACACAAGCTGTAGTAATAGAACATTATAGTACTGGCATAAAGCAGACATATAGACCCATGTAATAAAACATAGAGCCCATAAATACAGCCTTGCACATTCATTCAAGTGATCTTTGAAGACTGGAGGTGTAGCGCAGTGGTAGAGTGCTTGGTTAGCATGCATGAGATCCTAGGTTGGATCCCCAGCAATGCAACAAACAAACAACAACAATAACAGTAAAATTAATGATCTTTGACAAGGGTACCAATACTACACAATGGAGAAAGGAGAGTAAACCCATTCAAAAACACAACTTATTCAACAAATGGTATATGAAATGGATATTCCCATACCAAAGAATGACATTGGCTTCTTATCCTACATAATACACAAAAATCAACTCAAAATTGTTTAAAGGCTTAAACATAAAAGCACATGCCACAAAAGCAAAAATAGACTACTTCAAACCTAAAGCTTCTAAACTAAAAGCAGCTATGCTACTTCAAACTAAAAGCGAGAGACTCAACAAAGTACAAAGGCAACTATAAAATGTGTTAATATCCAAAATACCACAAAAATCCCTACATCTGAACAGCAAAAACAAATCATAAATTCAATTTTAAAATGGTGAAAGGATTTGAAAAAATATTTGTTCATAGAAGACATAAAAATTACCAACATATATATGAAAAGCAGCTCGATATTCTTAATGACCAAGGAAAAATGCAAATCAAACCTAGAAGGAGGAATCACCTCATATGTGTTAGAATGGCCATTATAGATTAAGAAAAAATATTGTTGACAGGATATGGAGTATTTTGTGTGTTACTGGTGGAAATGTAAAATGGTACAGATACTATAAACAATATAGAGGTTCCTCAAAAAATTAAAAAGTAGGATTGGGGATTATAGCTCAGTGTTAAGAGTACACACCTATGGTTCATGAAGCCCAGAATTCAATCCAAGCACTACAAAGAAACAAACATATGATTCAGCATCCTACTTTTGGGTATTTACTTAAAAGGATTGAAATTAGGATCTTAGACATCTATTCTACTGTGTGTGTGTGTTGCAGTATTAGTAACAAAATAGCCAGGTGGTAGAAAAATCTTGGATATCCATTAACAGATGAATGCATAAAGAAATACAATATATACATACAGTGGAATGTTATTACTCAGCTTTAAGAAGAAGGAAGTTCTGTCATATGACACAACCTGGAGAAAGTTTGAGAACATTACACTAAGTGACATAAGCCAGTCACAGAAGGACAAATACTAAGTGGTTCAATTTATATGAAGTATGTAAAGTAGTCAAGCACAAAGAAACAGAAAGTAGTGGGGTTGCCAGGGGCTAGGACAGAAGATGGAGCATTGCTGTTCAGTAAATGTGGCATTTTAGTCATGCGAAATGAAAATGTTTTACAGAGCTGCTTTCAACAATGTGCATATCGTTCACAATACTGTATTATACATACTTTTTTAAAAAAATTAGTTCTCATGGTTGTGTTTTTTACCCAATAAAAAAAGCATTGTGGAAAAATTATAGATATTATACTAAAGTCCTTATATTTGTGTTAGAAATGATCAAAAGATCAAAATATAAAAACAACTTCAGAAACAATAACAAAAATGTGAATATTTCAAATTCATGTCATTGGTTTAATTCACTGTTTTTTTTTTCCTGTATCTTCTTTTTCATCTTCCAAAATTGGCGTTGTAACAACTTATGATAGCTCTCATTGAAGTTGGCAGTCTTATCACACTGATCATGTGCCAAACAGTGTTTAGAGGTATCTCTATATCAATTACCTTACGTAATAATGGTAAGGTGAAGAAGTTACCTTTATCAATATAGACAATGTACTTTTTCAATTTAAAAAAAAATTATTTCTGAACCTTTGCTCAGTTTATGTCTTTTGTGCATTACAGGTTCATTTTTACACAAGGTGATAACTCCTCTTGGCCTATAAGGGAAGTCAAACATATTATCCTTCTACAAAAAAAGTGAAAGAAAAGTTAAGACCAGTTAATAGTGAATGTGGCAACTTGCCTGACATGTATTCACCATTAATGAATGATAAATTGTTTTGATAACAAATTGGCTATACTTCTCAGAAATAAATTAATTTTTAAAAATGCATTTTAATGATGAAATATCAAAATCACTCAAACCAGTTGTGTTAGCCAATATTTAAAATAGATTGGCTACGATTTTGGAACCCTGTTGCCATTCATCATAATGGAGGTTTTCTTCTAAGATGGTACAGTATTCTATATCTCAAAGCTAATTGGTGTCATTTAGCCAGTAAGCAAATTAATCCCTAGAGCAAGTCAGGCACTTCAAGAAAGCTGTGAATTGGTTCAGATTTCTCTGATAAATTACTACTTTACAAATATTTAATGGAGTTAAATAAAGAAATTCATGGATCTTACATGTATGCTTGAATATAGTTACTATCAAGATATTTGTATAGGTAATTGCTGGGAGCCATCAGCCAAGTAGGTATGACAATCTCCTTGCCAGCTTACTTCCATGCTGTCTAGTGGAAGGACTTCTGAAAGGTGACCTTGCTCAAGGACCAGGGCGGTTTAGCATAATAGGAGATTAGGGTGTTCCCCCTTTAGAATAGGGCGTATCCTGCTGCTGAGTTCCTCTTGAGTTCTTAGGGTCAGACAGTATATTTGGGGAGACAGAAGCCCATGCGGAGTGGATTTGGGCAGAGGAGTGGATTTGGGCAGAGAGTGGATTTGGGCAGAGTAGTGAATTTGGGCAGAGTGTGGATTTGGGCAGAGAACATGGATTCCCCCAGAACGTGTTTGTAGACGGCTGGTGTGAGCTCGGGAATAAAGAATTGCTGTTTGAATCTACAAGCTGTGTGGTGACTCGTGATTTGTGCCCAGCCAGACTGCGGCAAGTAATGGATTAGATTCATGGACAAAGAGAAAATACAATAAATCACCACAAACTGTCTCAAAAATTAGTCTGTTTTAGTCTTCTGTTCTTATCTCCACTACATCTAGTAACAGACTGCTGAGGCAACTCAGACTCCACTGCAGGCTCCAACTTCTCACAATGTTCTGCCCAGCCATTTGGCTTTTGTTGCAGTATCGCTGGTCTGTTGAGTTTACCAACTGTACCACCATATCCAATTTAAATATACACACAAAAGGAATATGCAAAATGAGGAGATACAGAGAAGCCAATAGAGACTGTCCCATGGCTTTTGCAGAAAACCCTGGTGATTTTCAGCTTATAGCCTTTTAGCCTGGACTGGGTCACATTGCTACTCCTAGATTCACAAATAGTTGTGAGATAGGTGTTTGCCATTTAATCACATTATTCCCTAGAACAAAGTTGAAACTTTTAGTAAAGATGAGGAAAATGGACATAAGGCAGCTGGCATTGTCTTCAAAATCATTTTGGTGCTTGACTATACAGATTTAATGCAATTCTGAGCAAAATTCCAATGACATTCCTCATAGAAATAGAAAAATCAATCATGAAATTCATCTGGAAAAATAAGAGACCCAGAATAGCTAAAGCAATCCTTATCAGGAGGAGAAAAGCAGGTGGCATCCCCATACCAGACCTTAAACTATATTGCAGTGCAATAGTAATAAAAACAGCATGGTATTGACACCAGAACAGTCTGGTAGACCAGTGGTACAGAATAGAGGACACAGAGACTAACCCAGAAAACTACAGTTATCTTGTATTTGACAAAGATGCCAAGAACATGAATTGGAGAAAAGATAGTGTCTTCAACAAATGGTGCTGGGAAAACTGGAAATCCATATACAACAAAATGAGATTAAACCCCTCTCTCTCACCATGCATAAAAAACAACTCAAAATGGATCAAGGACTTATGAATAAAACCAGAGACCCTGCGTCTAATAGAAGAAAAAGTAGGCCCTAATCTCCATCATGTGGGATTAGGCACCAACTTCCTTAATAAGACTCCTGTGGCACAAGAATTAAAATTAAGAATCAATAAATGGGATGGATTCAAAGTAAAAAGTTTCTTCGATCAAAAGAAACAATCTGTGTGGTGAATAGAAAGCCTACATCTTGGGAGAAAATCTTTACCCCTCACACATCAGATAGAGTGCTAATATCTAGGATATATAAAGAACTCAAGAAGCTAAACACCAAAAAAACAAATAACCCAATCAATAAATGGGCCAAGGACCTGAACAGACACTTCTCAGAAAATGATATACTGTCAACAAATATATGAAAAATTGTTTATCATCTCTAGCAATTAGAGAAATGCAAATCAAAACCACTCTAAGATTTCATCTCACTCCAGTCAGAATGGCAGCTATTATGCATACAAACAACAATAAGTGTTGGTGAGGATATCGAAAAAAAGGTAGGGTCATACACTGCTGGTGGGACTGCAAATTGGTGCAGCCAATATGGAAAGCAGTATGGAGATTTCTTGGAAAATTGGGAATGGAACCACCATTTGACCCAGCTATCCCTCTCTTTGATCTATATCCAAAGGACTTAAAAACAGCATACTACAGGGACAGAGCCACATCAATGTTTATAGCAGCACAATTCACAAATAGCTATCTGGAACCAACCTAGATGCCCTTAAATAGATGAATTAATTAAAAAAAATGTGGCACATATACACAATGGAATATTACTCAGCAATAAAAGAGAATAAAATCATGGCATATACAGGTAAATGGAGTTAGAAAAGATAATGCTAAGTGAAGTTAGCCAATCCCCCCAAAAATGAATGCCAATATTTTCCCTGGTATAAGGAGGCTGATTCATAGTGGATAGGGAGAGGAAGCATGAGAGGAATAGAGGAAGGGAGGGGGCATAGGATTATTAATGATGGTGGAATGTGAGGATCATTACTATCCAAAGTACAGGTATGAAGACATGAATTGGTATGAATATACTTTGTATGCAACCAGAGATATGAAAAATTGTGTTCTATATGTGTAATAAGAATTGTAATACATTCTGCTGTCATATATAAATTAAAAAATCATTTTGGTGCTTGAATAAAAATGTTTTGGCACTTATTTGTATATTACCGGTGACTGACAAATGAAGGATATTTTCATTCTTCATTTTATAAACTAAAGATAACTTGCGATTGTAACCCACAGAGTGCAAATTATTTGAAATATAATTTGTGCCTACTGTTAATGCTTTCTGTAAGTAAAATCATTAAATCAATAGTGTATGGCCCAATATTATAAATAAGAATATCCTGATTTAATGTTAAATACTTGAAAGCCCCACATGTGCTTAATTAGATTAGAATAGATATTGAAATTAATGCTTGCAATTTACATTGTTTTCCAGATCAGGAGCCCTTTGAACAGCCTAAATTCTCCTTTATAGCTATAGATGTCTCACATGTGAATGAGAATACCTGTTAGTAAGAGAGCATGTAAACCACTATACTTCCATGGAGCTTCCTACTTGTAAAAGTAATAATAAGTGATTATGTCATTTAGGTTAGATACATATAGAAAGAGGAGGCAAATGGGCCAGTGAGTGTATTTTTTTTAAGTAGAAAGAAAATCAAGAATTTGAAGCATTCAGTACAATAACAAAAAAATGAAAATGTCTTTTACTATTCTTATCAAGTTTTGAAATATAATCTATAGACATTACCCCAAGAATTGCTGAAAAATTGATTTCTTAAATTTACAAGATGTTACATTAACACTCAAGTTGACTTACTGGCTTATGTAATAATAATAAGCTAGGTAATAATATGAACAAAATTTTGATGTTTCAAGAAGGGGAACAAGGTCTGATGAGTTATGCTGCGAATAGAAATTGTTATATGACATTTGCTATATGAGTTTACAGACCAAAGGCAGATGAAATCTGTTTGAAACAACACAGTTTGTTCAGTTTGCATATGTGGGTGATAACTGTTTCTTCTTGACTAGCATTTACATTTCCAAGTAACTTTATTTCTGAAATACATACAAACTTAGACGTTTAACCACCAAGTTTCATGTTATCAAAGTTTATGTCAGCAATTGTTTATTTGACCTTCGCTAAATTTTTTAAATTATTTAAATTAAATTTATTTTAACCAATACATAAAAACTTAATAACTGAACATATTAATGGGGTAATATGCTGTTTTGATAAATTTATACATTGTATAATGCTTAAATCAGGTTAAACATATCTGTCTCCTCAAACATTTGTCATTTCTCTATGATGAAAGCATTCAAATTTCTTTCTTCTTTTGAAATTTGTGGTGCATTGTTTGCTACAGTAACCCTACTGTGCAATAGCACACCAGGGTGTCTCACTACTATCTAGCTGTAACGTAGTACCATTGATCAACCTTCCCCCATCTTCCCTCCCCACTCCTCTGCCCAGTCTCTGGCAACCACCATTCTGCTCTCAACTTCTGTGACATCAACTTTCTTAGATTCCACATATGAATGAGATCATGCAGTACTTGTCTTTCTTTACCTGGATTAATTCATTTAAAGATCTCTTCTTCTATTCATGTTGCCATAAATAACAGGATTGCATCCATTTTTACAGCCAAATAGTATTCTGTTGTGTTAATGTATCACATTTGTTTTATCCATATGTTAGTGGCACTCAGGTTGTTTCCATTTCTTAGCTATTGTGAATAATACTGCAGTGAAAGTTGGGGTGCAGATTTCTCTTCGATGTATTGATTCATTGGCTTTGTTTATATTTCCAGTAATGGAATTGCTGGATCTTGTAGTACCTGCTTTTAATTTTGAGGGGAATCTTCATAATTTTTTAAATAATGGCTCTGCTGTACTGATTTATATTCCCACCAACAGTATATAAGCGTTCCCTTTTTGTCAGATCCTTGCAGTACTTGTTATCTTTAGTCTTTTTGATAATAGCTATTATTACTAGGGTGAAGTATCTCATTACAGTTTTGATTTACATTTTCCTGAAGTTAGTGATGTTGAATTATTTTTCATATTCCTTTTTGGCCATTTGTATGCTGAGACATGTCTACTTAGGTCTATTGACTATTTTTTAATCAAATTATCATTTAAGTGACTTTGATTGACATTGAGGCTACACTGGTGATTGTGGCTCAGTTTCTACTCCCAAGGAGTTGGTAGTGGTCTGGTGAATATCAAAGATAATTCATAGTAACCAGGATCTCCAATTCCTGAGGCCAGCATTCACACTGCATTCTAAGTGAAAGATGCTTCCCCATGTTGTTATAAAGAGAAGTCTTGGGCTGGAGATGTAGCTCACTTGGCAAAGTGCTTGCCTCACATGCACAAGACCCTGGGTTCAATTCTTAGCAACACACACACACACACACACACACACACACACACACAAGTCTCTGGGTTAACCAAGTTTACATTACAATATTTCCTTTTCAAACATGATTAGAAAATGAGATTTTTCTCAAGGAGAAAAATGTTACCTCATAATGTTTTTAGGACTAAAAAGATATAGGTATTATATAAGTAAATAAATTGTAGTTATTAAATAAGTGTTTTTCAATTCAATTGATTAACAGTATGGATTCTGGAGCCAGATGGCCTGAATTCAAATTTAGTCTCTGTCACTTTCTTGGTGTGAGTGACTAGAAGGAAGGTACTTCTTCCTTTGTAAAATGCTGACCTCATTAACCTTCACAGGGTTATAGTGAGAAGTTAATGAAATATTTAATTCATGTAATCATACATTTTGAATAAATTTTGGGTAATAGCTGATTCACTAAGGCTGGATTATTGGGACTCATGCTCCATTTTATTGGGTAGTTTCTGATGGACATTTTCAAAACATTTTTATACATTTTCCTTGCTTTTTAAATAAAACAAATTAAGTATAATTAATTTTTTTTATTTTTAAGTATCCTCATTATAAACCTTGACATTATACTACAGTAAAATTAGCTCACAATTAATTAGAGCTTACTGATCATTAACTATTCTTGTAAGCATTTTGCATGTATAAATTCATAATTCTCATTACAAAGTTTTATATTCTGAGATTTAGAGATTTTGGTTTTGTTTTCTTATTGGCTTCCTTGAATAGTCAGTGGTGATTCAGAATTAGTTTCTCAATAATATAAGCAACATTAATATATTTAGTATTTTGCAATTGACACGCCTAAGCTCACAGTACCATTGGACATTAGTATTTCTCAATTTTTTCAAGACTTTGTTACTCTCAGTAGAAAGGGCAGTTATATTATGACCCAAAGAGTTACCTTTATCCCACCACAACTGTAGCTATTTGATTTACCTTCTAATTGAATCATTACATGTGATACTTGAAAAATTGTGATCAGCTAATGCAATACTTTAAAAAAAATCATGTCTGTCAAAAATCTTTTAAGATCGATCTAAAATTCCAATGTAATAAAGAAACTGAGAGTTAGGATATTATTTTAAAACAGGATTGTATATAAAAAATCTTGCCATAAACCCACACCAGAGTCGGCCTGTCTCACACCTCAATCCAAAGTGACAGACGAAAGCCCAGAAAACAGTACTTCCTCTTGTCAGTAATCAGACCACAAAACCTCATTTAACAAAATAATTAACCTTTAGCACAGAAGCCTAATTGAGACACAATCTGTTTTATATTTTTGCTACAGCTGTCATTTAAAAAAGTACCATGAATTGGATAGCTTAAACAAAGAAATTTATTTTCTCCCAGTTCTGCTTGCTGGAAGTCCAAGATCAAGGTTCTGTTTGTTTGGTTTCTCCTGAAGCCTCCCTCCTTGGCTTGCATGTAGCTTCTCTTTATGGCCTCATGTGGTCTTTTCTGTGTGTATACATGCCCCCTGATCTGTGTCCGAATTTTCTCTTTATAAATATACTAATCAGATTGGATTACAGCACACCATAACAGACTTGTTTTTTTATTATTTATTAAAAAAATGACAGAGGAATGCATTACAATTCTTATAAGAATTGTAATGCATTCCGCTATCATTTTTCATATCTCTGTATATAAGCCTTGTTTTTATCGTGTATTTAAAAGTTCTACCTCAAAATATTTCATTCCAAATTCACGTTCTGAAGTGCTAGGGGTCAAGGCTCCATATTGGAATGTAGGGAGGGCACAATTTACCTTATAGCCCAATCTAGATTGGATCACTTTTTTTCAAACTCCTGATTACTAGATATGAGACTTTAGTTAAAATGAACCAAATAAGTAGTAAGAAGAACTGTCGTGTTTAGTAATAGGTAATGATTTTCTGATCAAGAACCTGCTTATTATTTTAACAAATGTAGAAAGCAACTTATTTAAGTACAAGATTTAAAAAGTCTTTGTTTAGTGATGAGAGATATTTTAGATTAGGCCACTAAACTGATATGTAATTTCTTATTTATTTGTCTGTTTATGTAACTTTATACTTTACAAATGCCTATTTACATAATGATGGCAGTGTAGTAGCAGATGTGATTCTAGGCCAAAGGTTAATAAATCATACATTTCCCATTCAATGCTAGCAAAGTAAGTTCTGGTTGATTATATTTAGAGTCTTCTAAGTAAAATAATATTGCTAAAAAGATGATAAAAGAAAGTATACACAAGAAACAAGGGTTGTTTTATTTGTGATCATTTTTGTCTTCTGACTTTTCTATTGGAATTGAGCAGGATTTTAAAGGGAAAATAATGTTTTCTGTTTCTCTTCTATATTTTCAGATAGATAGACTCTTGTTGGAAGCATTCATAATATATATTGTTTTAGAAATTCGGTTATCAGTTTTCTTTGGTGCATATTGCAGTGTTCAATATTATAGTGCCACCAGGCAAATATTCCTCAATTCATTTTGTGAAATATCTGATTGAGTCACAAATGTTCAACTATATGCACTTATATGTACAACTGGGCTTTTGTTCATTCAGTATCCACTCAGCTGCTATTTTCAGAAGGATTAATGTGCCAGAAATAGTGCTAAGCACCACCCCTTGTTGTTTTATTATTTTTTACATAATTTCCCTAAGCAAACTCCAATTTATCTTGTCCACGTTGGACAGTAATTCCAGTTTTTACAAGTAGTTTTTCCCCAAGATTATGTTAATTTCATGGTCCTCAAATATTGGTATTTCACAGACCAATGATATGGCTTTTAAACTAGGATATACTTTTATTAAAGCAGTAATGATAAATTTACTATCTATTATCAAAACCATTTTATGAGAAGGAACATCTTAATAGCAAAAAAGATGTTTCAATGAAACACATGGTAAGTTGCTTATTATTCTCATTTCCCAAGTGAAAATTTTGTAATCAAACTTTGGGAGTCACTGATCTATAAAACAGAAAAGGGAAAGAAAAACCATAAATAATGAGAATACTAATTTGAAATCCATATATAGAATAGCTCCTTTCTTCTTAACATGTCAATACTTTTGTAATTAAAACCTCAGAATAGATTGTTGTGAATATTTGAAAGAATGACATTTAGTTCATTTAATAAATATAGATAAGTAGAAAAAAATTCTTTTTTAAAAATTGTCAGATCATCTACTCATGGCTTTAATATTCCAACAAGGCTCTTCATTTAACAAAATTTATAACATAAACATTTCTCTAAACATTAAAAAGTAGACTCTCAAAAGGGTTTTTCCATTGCACAGAAACTTCAGATCCTAAAGGTTGATCAATGTTGATAAATGCATATGATTTTCATGATAGTAGAGTTAAACAGTTATAGTGACAAGCACCAAAAATTACTACATGCTCCTTTTCTATATCTTAATTATTTAAAAAAGTAGATGAAAGAGGAAAGGAAAAGAAGAGAAGGAAAAAGAAAGGAAAAGACAAGATGTCAATATTCAACTAGAAGCAAAATCACAATGATTCATTATGTGTAGAAACCCACAGTCAGTTATAAACCTCAAATTTGATCCTTTAACATGTGTGTTTGTGTGTGTGTGTGCGCACGCGTGCACAGGGGTGAACACACACCCGTGTGTGCTTCTGGTTACTAACCTAAATTCACACTGACCTAATTTCCTCACAAGCATTTCTTTATTACTAATGGTGATAAATATTCTTGAGATATGATTACCCTATGATTAATCTGAAAGACTGAAAGCATAATAATATTTAAAGTATAATGACTAATCCAGAATATTGTAATTATATGAGACAACAATTTACTGGAAGCTTAATAGAACTGTCTTATGAATAGATGATTTTATGTAAAGAATTACCAGTGATTCTAGATATTTCTTATGCAAAGGGTTCTTTCAGAATGACATAGTAATCATATAAAGACTATTAGAGGGTTATCTATGTTGTTCAATTTGAAAAGTACTGTGAAGACCCCCCCAAAGATCCTTTATCTAAGTGCTGTGGTTCTGACCACCACAAGTAAAATGTGTGCTATGTTTTCCCTCTGATGTATCTTGTATGTATAAAATATTGTAAGGGACACCATTGAATCAATTCACCAGAAACGTTATTATCTTACCTAAGTCTGCAGAGAATGTTGACAGGATAAAGGACGTGATGAAAATTAACAGAAGGAGACTGGAGGGCTCATGTAGACAGATTTTCTTCCTGTTTAAAAAGTTTGCCTTGGAATAGTCGTGCTGAAATAATCAGGTTGGCCATGCTATCTTTCAGACTGTTACTTTGTTTCAGGGCCTTCACCAGAGTCACAGGCTTATTTATCTCCTTGCTTGCTCATAGAACATTTCTGCCAAGTGAAATAAATTATTTTGATTTATTAATATTGGAGAATTACAGAAATCTCTTACTTTAAAATCTATATGCTTCTTTATTGATTCTTCCCAATGTGCCTCATGGCAGCTATTTTTCAACTCATCACTATTATACTAATGGTATGGGCACTTAATGGCTTTTACTTGAGCCTCAAGTACTAATATAAATGCTTAGCAATATTATTCTAATATAGTACAAAAAAGTCAGGGCTAATAGAGGTCTTATAGTGTAGATATTTTAGAATCAGTAAAATGTGAATGCTGTCTTCCCTGCTTCCTCTCTTTGCCATTCCAGGCAACTCATGTGTTTAGCATTTCTAAGGCTAGTTTATAATATTTTTAAAATAATGGCAGTATCTTAAATAATTTCTATTAGCTCCTGTTGCTTTCTTCCAAAATATATTATCATGAATTTGTTTAAAAATATGTTGTTTTCATTATTGTCAGCATGAAACACTAAATACTCTAAATATCCTAAATACCCTCCTGTCCCATGAAAACAACTTAAAAAATGGATAAAATATAAATTAAATTTCTTTAAATGTGTTACTGCACTGGCTAGAAAATGAAAAAGTAGCCAAAACTTAAATCAGCATAAACCCCCTAGAAGGTGGATAAGAATTGAAGATAGAATTTATCCTAAGGGTATCTGATAAATCCTTGGGACTGGTAACTCATATTTTAGTGACTGCAAGTCATCCCTCAGTCAGGAAATGAAGATTAGATATTCTTTGGAGCAAAATACAACCCAATGAGGGCCTCAAAGAATCCTTAAAAATAAATATCCAAGAAGATCTTATATTAAAACCACAAAATACACAAAGAAGCCTGAAATCATAAGAAACCTATTGCTGTATATCAGAGTCAGCAGAAATAAGAATCTGAAGAATCATATCACAAATTTTTAAGATACTGGAATTTTCTAAAATGTATATGTTTCAAGAAATATGGATGGAAATGTGAGATAAAAGGACAGGATTCTATAAAACTAATGAGGTTGATTTGCCAAAAGAGGATAGACAGAATTAAAGAAGCCAACCAGGCATGATGTCACATCTGAAATTACAAGAGCAGGGCTAGGGAACTTTGACCCTGCATGTTCAAGGGAACCTAGAAAAGGAGAGTTCACAGGACACTGAGAGAGTTATCTCTGCAGCTGTAGCAAAGGAGCCATCAGTGTTGGAAATAGCACATTGAACTAGCTATGGGGTACAACTATTCACATTTAATTCTCCATCTACCAAAGGCATCTTTCAATAAGAGATGTGACATGTGGACATTTTTAGATGAACAACAATTGAGATGGTTTAAAAATTGCCTGAAATTTTAATTGCCTTTAAATTAAAAGAAAAAATTAAAGGATGATGTTCAAAATTAAGGTAAGTGATAAAAAATAGAAGATACAATAAAAAACATTAAGCAAATATTAAATATATGGATATATCAAGACACAGAAATCATTATTTATGAAGTACAAACCATAAAAATTAGAATGAAAAAGGAAAAAATCATACTTCCAAAGAAGGAAAGAAAGGTAAAAGAGAAAATGTATGAAAGTAGAAAGCATAAAATAAGATAGTAGACATAAATCCAAACTATTATTAATAAACCTGACAAATTACATTCTGCTTAAATCTGAGTGTTTTATTTAAATGCTGGATTTAAAATATCCATCAATACTTTCTTTCCAAGAGACGTAGCTCAAATACGAGAAACAGAGTAACCATGCCAAAGTATGGAAAATTGTATTGTAGGCAATTCTAGAGATACTGAAATTGTATCATAGACATAATTTAAAGCAAACAGTAAGAAAACTTTTATTTATTAAGACATTAGAACTTATATATGTTAAACAATAAAGTATCAAATTATATAAAACGAAACATGACAGAACCATAGGAAAAATGGACAAATTCACCATTGTATTGGTGAAAGTATTCGCATTTCTTTCTCTACTTAATGGAAGCAAAACCAGCAATACTTGGACTAATATACATTGTTTTTAAAGCACATGTGGAATTTTACAGTCAATAAACAATGAATTCTACAAAAATGAAGATGAAACTGATGTGGGGATATAGGTCAGTTGGTAGGGTGCTTGCCTCACATGCACAAGGCCCTGGGTTGGATCCCCAGCACCACAAGAAGAAAGAAAAAAAAAAGAAAGAAAGTTAATAATGATTGGGGTAAGAAAAAGAGCTTATTAAGGAAGACCAAGATGGAGTGGGATTGGGAGAGCTGCTGTTAGTGTCGGATCAATTGTAGTTGTCAGGAGAGGTGTGATTAAAAGAGAAACCGTGAATGAAGACCCCAACCTGGTGTAGGAATTCCAGAAAGAGGCCAGTACCAGAGAAAAAGCCTGCATCAGAGGTACTTGTGTTTGTTCAAGTTCAGCCAATAGAACATTCACGGCGTGCGAACACATATGACAGGTGACAGGAGGATATGGGGAGAGGTTGCAGGCACACACTCAGGGCTCCATAGACCACCTTAAGGACTTTGGCCTTCTCTCTGAGTGACATGGGAAGTCCTAGGAGCAGTATAGTGACACAATATGACTCACAGTGTGAAAGAACCCTCTGACTGCTGAATTGAAAATAGACATAGGGAGGAGAACTGTATCAGACAGGCTGTTCATGTGCTGTAGCATTCCTTTAATGGATAATGTATTTACATACCCTCCAATTAAGCCAAAAGAGAGTAATCAAACGGAAAGGAAAGCAATCTCCTGTGGCCATGTTAGGGGAAGGAACTGGAATGAAATGCCAGGTGCAGATTTTTAAATTGGTGTGCATCTGGTGAAGTGTTATTTCCTAGTGACCTGACAAATTTTTTAGGAAAAGCAAAAAAGATGTTTTTAATGTTCCTGGAACTAGTGTACAATTATTTAATATCCTTCTGAGTAGTCCAGGCTGTTAGGATACTCATTCCATTTCAAATAGGAACTTGATTGAGTTTTTCCCAGAAACTGATCTTCTGCGTACCTGAGTCATTTTGATTCTTCTTTCTCTACTAAAAGTTTCACCTTCTCATCTTAGTATAAAATACTAAGAGTTGTGCTTTAAAAAATATCATAGAAATTATGATCCTGTTCATGGTGTCTTCTTTTTTCTCATCAATGAATCACAGCCATCAGAGAGTATTCACTTGACTAATTCTAACAGTTCATTTATTTTTAAAAAATGCTATATATTGCTCTGAGTGGTCAGCATCATATGTAACCATTCTAGAGAATTTACGAGAACATTGTGCCAGCACTCAAAAAAGCTCTTAGTGTCATCGGTGACTGAGAACCACTGCCTTGTGGGCCAAAAGACAGCTCAGAGATACTTCATGTATGGGATGTAAAAGGAGAGCAGGATGAAGGCAGAATTCCAGGGAAGCATTTGTGTGCATCTCAGAATTATGGACTATGAAGCCATCATATTCTACCATATAATTTAAATTTAGATATTTATGCATATTTTGAAAAGGTTGACATTTGTTCTTATTCACCAACTTTGCCTATTTCCCTTTGAGAAAGGAAATTATGCTTTTCTTACAAAATCATTACATTCCTTTCACATACATTTTTTTTCTCTGTGTTAAATAGAGACTCTACAGGATAGCAGTTCCTTCTCAAGAGACATAAGCCCCAGGTGAAGTTGGAGTTATATGGACATGAGTAGAACATCTGTGCTTAGGTGGGAAGATAATCAAGGATCAGAAAATCTGAGCTCAAGTCTGGCTTTGCTACAGACTTTAACTTCTTCTCAAGAGAAGAAGTGCACAGGGTCTTTATTTTTTTATTTTTTATTTTTATTTTTGTAGTTGTAGATGGAAAGAATGCCTTTATTTCATTTGTTTATTCATTTTTCTTATATGGTGCTGAGGATCAAACCCAGTGTCTCACGTATGCTAGGAAAGCACTCTACCACTGATCCACAGCCACAGCCCCTGCATAGAGTCTTTATGAGGATAAATAATATATCTAAAGATGTTTTATAACTGTAGACACATTAGCATTCATAGGGCATACATGTATTTCTAACACCATTAATTCATTAATTTGCTCAATCATTTAAAATAAGCAAGTAATCTTCTTCAGTGTTCAAGGAACTACGCTAGGTTCTATACAATAATACTACTTGGGCAATAATAACCCAGTCTAGTGTAAGATGTGTGTAGGTCCTTGTAATAGGATAGAGACTTACAGGGAAGTTGGGAAATTGGGATGAAATTGTAGAAGGCTTTTCAAACGGAGCTAGGATTCATGATCTGAGGGCCATAGTCTTCTCATTTCATAAGTATCAAACAATGAAAAGAATGATAACCAGATTATATTAATTTCTACATGGCAGGTGATCACATTGTGTTTCTATATCTTACCTTATTCCAATACCAATTTTTTAAATAAATGGCTTTAACATGTCATTAAACTTTCAAAATGGTGAATAGTTTGTATACAGTCTTTAGAAATATTATTATAGAGTAGCACTAATCTTCTTAATATAAAATACTTTTATGAAAACATGTAATTTTCTATATTTTAATTTCAGTTTTATTTTGTGTAACTAAGTTGATTCAGCACTGGGCCTTCTTCTATTTTTTAATTTTTTGATACCAGGCATTGAATTCAGGGACATATGACCACAGCCACATCCCCAGCCTTATTTTGTATTTTATTTAGAGACAGAGTCTCACTAAGTTGCTTAATGCCCTGCTTTTGCTGAGGCTGGCTTTGAACTTTTGATTTTCCTGCCTCAGCCTCCTGAGCCTCTGGGATTACAGATATGCACCACTGTGCCCAGGAAGTTCTGACTATTTTTTAATTGTTTTTCCTCATTGTCAGCTTCATTCTTGTTCTTGGAAATAAAATAAATACTTGAGTGTTTTGGATGTAATGAGTTATATCTTATTTTGCTTCATTATATTTTTGCCATTCTTTGAAAAGGTCATTCATTTTTATAGACAAATATTTCTATGAATTTATTCAGTTAATTTATATAGTTTTAAGAAATTTATTTTCTAAATATCTGAGTTTAGTGAACTAATTGGTTTGTTTTTGTTGTTGTTGTTGTTGTTTTGTGATGTAGGTAGTGAACATATTATGGAATCTTGCAAGTAAACCAATTATTTCTTAAGTATCTTCACTAAGGGAAGTACACTCCCCCTTTTTCTTACCCAGTCTGCTAATATGATTCCTTCATAAAGGTAGCAGATTTCTAGGGTGCTATTACTGTGCAATAAGTAAAAACATCCCAAAATCTTTCTTTAAAAAAATAGGAGTAAAGAAAATCAATGTAAGGCCAGATCTTGTGAATAGTGTACTTTCTGAGTTAGTGAGGAGCTTTACTTTTTCCACATTGCTATGCACATTAATTTCATAGGTTTTTCCTGAAACCATTGTTTACTACAATATCTAAAAAGGAAACTATACACCTTTCACATTCCTGTTTTGATTTGTCATTTACAAATGGTAGAAGCAATATTTTTAAGAAGTTCATGTGATACCCATCTATTTTGAATTGTTTTTCTGAAAATAATAAAATGGAAAAATGTAACATTGTGCTTGCTCTTTCCCAAAATTTGTGACATAGCAATGTAAAAACAAGTTTCTCCGCTTTAAACTACTGCTAATCCTTGTTCCATTGGTAAATGATTGTTGCCTTACACCTCAGACTTCCTGATTTGTTTCCAACTCTGATAGCACTTCACCTGTCTCCCTGTTCTGTACGGCATTTCACTCTTTCTAAGCGGGTTAGTGTGGTGCAAGTGTGGTTTCTTTTCTCAATAATCTTGCTGTTTAACTTCAGTTTGTCCTTATTAAGGATCAACTCAACATATTTGGCTGAGATAATTGGGTATTGATTATTTTTGCTCTGTCATTTGCAGTTCAAATTGGATCCTTATGAACACTTGAGACTTTTCTCAGTGACTGTTTGTATGCTTAATATGCATGCTTTCAGCACAGCCCTGGTCTGAGGTTTGGTCCACTGTGTTTCAGGCTCAACTTTCCTTAAAGAATCCCAGCAGCTCACTGATACAATAAGGCATTTTCCGCTGCTTCTTCAACTCTTTCTTCCTTTTTCTTGAATTCAAATCCAAATGAGGGATTCTGGAACTCTGGGGATGTGACTTGATTTCAGCGCTTTGTGAGAATGGATGGTCACAGCATGTTGCCCTTTAATTTTTCTCCTTGTCTGGGAAAGATATAACAGATCACTGTTATTGCTTCAAACAATCATTAAGCAATCTTATACTTCCTTTTTTTTAAATATCGATGCTTAGGTTCATTTATACACACACACATATGTATATATATGTATGTGTGTGTGTGTGTGTGTGTGTGTGTGTGTGTATATATTCACCCAGTTATGTGCTTGGTAGGGGCTTCTACACATGCTATGCTGTCTAATGCTGTAGTCACAGTGCTTGTTGAAAATTGAAATAAATTGAGATTCAGTAAAACTGTAAAAACTCTGAGGTTCAGTTTCTTAGTCATTCTAACCACATTTCACATGCCCAGTAGCTGCTATGGCTAGCACGGGTATTGAACAGCACAGATACTAAACATTTCAGCATCACAGAAAACTCTGTTGCCTGTCCTACATAATAGTTAATAGCTCTAGAGTCAGATCGATTGGATTTAAATCCTGACTTGTACACACTCCCTATATGATCCCAAGCAAATCACTTACCATCTCTGAGACTTGGATTAATTAGAGATAAAATAATGATGACATAGAAAATCATGGGCTGGGGTTGTGGCTCAGCGGTAGGGTGCTCGCCTCGCAGGTGCGAGGCCCTGGGTTTGATCCTTGGCACCACATAAAAATAAATAAATAAAATAAAAGGCATTGTGTCCAACTACAACTAAAAAATAAATATTTGAAAAAAAAATAAAATGTATTACATAAAGAACCTAACATGGAATGAAAGGTGTTTTATAAAACTTCTTCCTAATAGTTTTATTCTCTTAACCTCACTCCCTCATCCTCCGTTGAATTCGTTGAATTAGTCATTCCCTATTTTCCTCTTTCATCTGGTATAAATCCCTTTCAAACAGATCTTTAGTCACCAGCCACAAACCCATCTCAATCCACCATTCCAGATCAATCCTAACTTGCTTTCTGATCTGTCTGAATCTGTTAATCATTTCACTATTGATATTATCAGCCTTGTAAATGAACAGTCTCCAGGTTTCTCTGGTTGACCACCAGGCAACCTGTCAAGGCTTTGATTGTATCTTTTTCATTCCTCCTTTCATTTTTTATGTGCCTGTTCTAACTGCAGACCCTCTCCAGGCTCTTACTCCACCTCTGTATCAGTGGAGAACTTTATCGTCTCAGTGAATCTGTTGAACTTGCCTCCTCTACATATCTAAGTGTGTATTTTCTATTTTCAAGGGATCCTAAATGCCAGTGTCTGGACAAGTATAAGACCAGATATTTTAGGAGGACCTGATTAATGTAAAAAAAAAAAATACATCAGTCAGGTCTTGGCTTTAGCTGACCGAATTAAAATCTTTAGTGCTGGGAATGGGGCATTGGGATTTGCTTAAAGCTTCTCGTGTGATTGTGAGACTTAAACTAAATTGGGGTGACACTATCTAGAGGGTTATGGACACCTTGTTCATAACCTCTGAATGTTATTTCATGCTGTTATTCAGTCTCAGTGGTGGACATGTAGGCTGTACTTTTCAGAGCTCCTCAATAAATTGTCAGAGCATTTGTCTTGCCTGTGGTCATCACACTTAATCTCTCCTTGCTGGAACTGTTAACACACCCCCACTGGTGGCTTGCCAAGCTAGAGAGCAGCAGAACAGCTCCTTTGCATTGTCCTGGCTGTGCTCCAAGATTTCATTCATGGTCATATTGGTTGACCATTTAATGCTAACCATAGATCACATATGATACCGGTCGAAGAGTTCAGGCAGCCAGGAGTACAATCTCAAGAAAATGGAAGTCACATACTTATATAGCAGTTTGCAGAAAAAAGGTGTGTGTGTGTGTGTGTGTGTGTGTGTGTACGCGCGCGCGCATGTGTGTTGGTTACTGGGTATTGAATCTAGGAGTCCTTTACCATTAAGCTATAACCTAGGTCTTTTATTTTTTGAGACAGGATCTTGCTATTCCTGAGGGTCTCACTAAATTGTGAGGCTTGCCTTGAATTTGCAATCCTCCTGAGTTGCTGAGATTACAGATGTCCAACACCATGCCAGCTTTGTCAAACTTTTAAATTGATTCATTTCCTGCCCAGTGGGAACAGCATTTAGCATTCTAAAGAACAAAAGGATTTTTAATGTTTTATAATTTTTTCATCTACTAGTATGTAATATACATAAAAGGGAATTTCTTCACCCCACTTATCTTTTTGACAGTTCTTGAAAGCTCAAAATGTAATTGATAGACATGAACAAATCAGTGGTAATATCAAAACAATTAAAACTCAATATGTAATCAGTAGATTAACATAGAAGCAAGTACGGGTATAGTATTAATTTTATATACTACATCTTATATGAAAAGCACTTATATATAATATGTATTAAATATTAATGTGCTTAAGAATTTTATATAATGAAATATGCATTACAAAGTAGAATCTCAAGAATTCAGTCTCCTAATGAATCTATAATATATACCCATGGATTCATGGAAATAATGGAATAAAAAGCAGTTAGAAAATAAAAATCAGAAAAGATAAGTTAAGTCTTAGTTGAGCTTCTCACATCCTGTGTGTGGCAATGAGTGTCACTGAGCATTTCTGAGATTTATTTTCTCTATCTTTAAGAATACTGTTCAAAGTATTAAATAAAATAAATTGTAAATGTTAACATATTATAAATATTTTAATTTTTTTATGAAGGTGAGATGTCACTATAAATTTTGAAATATATTCTAAAATTTTTGAGAATGATAGGATATGTAGCACTTTAGTTAATCTATAGGAATAAAAGCCCACTTTTTGTCAATCTAAATATTTTTATCAGTAATCCCTTAAATCTTACAGATAAAAATGAAACACTGTTTTAATTTTTTCATTTCTGAAAACTGGCAATTCATATACATGGATGTTTCATGTTTCTGTACAATACCTAGAACATTTGTTAGTTTTTTTTTTCTTAACACACTGGACATGTAAAATGTTACTACATGATTTCATAATTACTTTTGTTGATTCTGACTAATCACAGCTACATGAACTCTTGTATTATGACTGCCACAATGCAAGGCATTTTACTTGTGCAAATACATCTACTCCTCACACCTACAAGGCTGCTAAAGTTATCTTCAATTTAATGATGAGAAAATGAAAGCACAAAGTATGTAAGTTTTCTTAAAATCATCCTTTAAGAGGCAGAATGGAAGTTGAGCCTGGGGATTTCAGAGCTAAGCTCTTCACATTTCCTCCATGCTGCATTGCTAACCTGGCATAATCTCCAGGATATCCACTTGTGGGTGTTCCCAGCAGGCCTCCTCTGGGCACTGATCCCTGGGAGGCTGCTTGGGGATTTTGGATGTTAACAGGAACCATGTAGGTGAAAATCTCCCAGTCTTTGGGAATACTTTCTAATCTCAGCCATAGCTACATGGAAATAAAATCAGTTTTGTTTTCACATATTCGATAGTCAGAGATATAAAATAAAAAATAATAGCCCTATCAAGAGAATGGTTTACATATATTTCCAAGTGAGTAAGTTGTCTCTCCCTACCAGAGTATAATCATGGCAAATAAATTCATGTTTAAAATTACACCACAATTTTATGTAGACATTTGCATGTGCAGGTTATATATGACGTATTTTACAATCTTGAGGTTGGAAATACTAGTGAATAATTACAAGTTCACTTAAATTGTTATTAGATCATCATGGAAATTCATGCATTTACTGAAACATATAATCAAAATTGTTCACTGAATTAATTCAAGAGTCAGAAACTAGAAAATTTGAGATAATTTAGTTGGCATAACTAATCTTCATGATGAAACTGCAGAGGAGATAAGTAGATATATCCATACTTACATACACACATATATGTGTGCATATGTACATACATACATACATACATAAGGAATTTGTGTCTTCAAGTTCTCACTTGATTTCCTATCATTGTATTATCCTAATCACAAGAGAAATAACTCTTTTTTCTCACTTGAAATGAGCTTCAAGGGAAACTAATATTCAAGGTATTACAATTACAGTTTCTTATACTTTACATAGTCATAGGCATATTAGCATGCACAAACACAGCAGCATCTATATATGAGTGTATTGATTTCATTTCTTTTATTTGGAAGAGTGTTTTTAAGTGCCAATTATAGCTTCCCCAAAATATAGTGTTATGTTACTATTCTAGTACAAAAGGCTATTTTATATTTCACACTATTTTAAATATCGCTTTTATGATATCATCATTTCCTAATTTCCACTCTGAACATCAGAAGCAAAGTCTTCTGTACCAGTAGCCCTAGGACACCCTCTATCATAATATGCATAACAACCATACTGTTTGCAATGGCATACATTCTATGAAACAGGATAGTTATCAAAACACATGATATCCCTGATTTAGAATAATTATATAGATATTAAGAAGCCATACTTACATTTTCAAAATGTAAATAAATACCTTGAGATTTGTTTTATGAATGTTCAAATCCTGAGTATAGAGGTATTTTATGTTTTAGAAATTAATAGAGGGCACCTTAAAGATGCAAAACTATAAACTTTATTGAAAACAGAAAGTGCTAACCACAAAGTGTGTGCTCTTAAAGATGCTCACCACAATTGAATTCGATAAATTTGTCCTTTTTGATTCTCAGCACCATGCTAAGAACTGAGAAGTACAGTTTATCCATTTTTCATCTTTAAGAAGTCACAATTATTATAATTAGAAATCTCTTCAGTTTCATTTATTAGCATGAAAAGAAAGCAACAATTCTTCTCTTGAAAATTGGTATTTGAAAAGTCAGTGAAATATATGTTCTTTCTAAAGGATAACTTATAAATATGTTTACTTCAACTATTTACTTGTTTGTTAATAGGTTATCTTAGGTTGGGTTGGGCTGCTATAACAAATTTTCATAGATTTTGTGGCATAAATAATAGACATGTTTTTACTGGCAGTTTTGAGGCTGGGAATGTCATAATTAAAGAGTTTGTAGTCATAATTTCTTTGAAAGTCCTCATTTAGGCTGGCAGATGATGGCATCCTTCTTGCTGTGTCTTCCTGTGGTGGAGAGAGCTCATGCCCTAGTTTTTCTCTCTTATCTTATGTGGCCCTAATCCCATCATGAGCAGTCACCCTCATGACCTCCTCTAATCTGATTACCTTCCAAAAGGCACACCTCCAAATACCATCACACTGGGATGTTGGGGCTTCAATAAATCCACAAACATTCTGTCCATAACAGTCTCTAATTGGAGAACATGCATGAGTTTTGTCCACATGGTGTTTTTATTTTTTTTTTAATTGAAATACCTGAAAAACTCAGGCACTCTCCATTAGTTCCTCTCATTTCCTACCATCATACTATTTGTCAGATACTTTTAGTGGTGTTATCAGGTTTCTGTAAGTACTTGAATTTGTGACTGTTTATACCATTTAAATTGCCAGGATGTATCTAGATTTTGCCATTAAAATACACCTTGAATTTTCTCTTACAGGATGGAGAATCTAATAAGGGGAAGAAATCCCCCACAATATCAGAGAAGTCCTTGTAAAGAGGTTCGTGCAGCACTTCGGAAGAGGCCTGAAGAGGAGTGTAAGTATGTTTAATAGGATTAACTGTGTTCTAGATAGACCTTGGTGAGTAGAACAGTGAAATTAAAGGTTTACCTTTAAATGTTTTTAGACAAGTAGGAGAGGTATTCAATAAATATTTGTTGAATGGAGTTGATTTTTAAAAACAAATGGCCACGTCCAACCTGGACACAAGCATTGAGATTTTTTTTTTTTTTCCTGAATATGTCTCTGTATTTTAAGATGTTCTACTGATCTTTGGATTCCCTGTTCAGATGAAAGTAGAAAAGGCTGCACAATCTACCAAATCTTTCTTAGACACACATATCATGCATATTAATGGTTTTTAGAAACTTAGAAATAAGGAAACTTTTAGAATGTGCTTAAAATAAACATTTTCTAGTGTCCATTTGAACACAGTTTTTTAAAACTGAAAACTCTGAAAACCATTGTATTACTAAAAAATAAATACCCAAGGGTAAACATGAATCCCTCTGTCAAATGGAAACATTTGATTTAATCAAATTTAAGGAAAAAAACTTTAAAAGACACTGTAAAGTCATTTTAGTTCATCCTTGATTTATTGAATATTAGAATATGTAATTGTAAATATTTTACTAAAATATTTATAGTCTGTATAGTAGATTGTTAGATATTTTAAACATAATATTCACATTTTAAGTTTGTAAAAGATTTGCAACACTGACTTTCCTCATGATATCTGTGTATAATTATTTTCATGGAACTTAACTACATTCTTTCTATGACAAAAAAATTATCTGCACTTTGCCTTAATACAGGAACTTGCATTTCTTAAGGATAATGATGATTTAGTAGGTTCACTGAAGTATACAGTATAATAGACTTTTAAGATTACATTGGGATTTTAAATTAGTTTAAAGTACACTACTCTGGGCAAAGACCGAATATATTAAAGTTGAGCATACACTTCGCAAGTATGTATTTTTTTGTTTGTTTTGTTTTATTAGAAAGTCAATAAATAACCTTATTGAAGTGACATCTATGTCATTCAGTGTAACATTGATCTTCTTTTAATTTGCAGTTTTATATCTTTTACACTGTACATGATTTCCAATTAAAATTAAAATTTGAAAGTGAGGGTAGAGTTCGTGGCATTTGTAACATGAAAATTTCTTGCACAAAAGTATTACTTCTTTTTATTGGAGGTATTCAATAGGCAAATGCCATAAATCATAGGAAAACTTTGGAGTGTCTTCTTAGTCCCTGGTATAGTTCTACAAATTTCATTTTAAAAACTTAGAAGGAATTTTTGTGGATATCTCAAAAATTCTCATTGTGTTGATTCTCATAGTGTTGTTATTTAAAATGAACATAGTGATGTTTCAGGGATCTTATAATAAGTTATGGAGGCAAATAGTTGGCCAACTGTGGGTTTTCATGAAATCCAACATGATATCTATTTCTGTAAATAAAATTTTATTGAAACACTGCCATCATCTACTTACTTAGGCATATATAGAATATCTTCACACTAGAAAGAAAAACTTGAGTAGTTGTAACCCAGACCATTTGGTCCACAACCAAAAATGATTATCTGGTTCTTTATAAAATATTGTTGAACCCTGGTTTTAAAAATAGTTTTTGAATTGTGGTATCCAGAATAGCAGCAGTTGCATCATCTGGGGACTCAATATGCATATTCAATAGAAATGCATATTCTAGGGTTGCAACCCATACCTACTGAATGAAAAACTCTTAAGAGCAGGGCTTAGTAATCTGTGGAAGAAGTCCTATGACAGATCATGATGCAAACTCAAATTTAAAAACAGCCAGCCTAAGTAAAGTGATTCTAATGTAAGGAACATACATGAAGTTACCTACTATGTAATTAAAAAGGTAAGTAGTCTGTTGCCTGTGTTATAAATTTTCAATGGAAATGAAAAATCTGTACAACTTTATTCTCTTCAGAGATATCATCATCCCTTGATAGTGTTGTTAGTATTATGAGTAGTATTTCTTGTCCTTTCATAGAGCATATTAATTCCTGAAGGAAAAGCCACCATCTTTTTTGTAATAGAAGTAGCAAATCATAGTAGTTGAGACTATTACCTTTGCAGACACACAAAAGTATTTATTCACTTGTGTGACACTTAATATAACCATCTTCTGGACCCTGAATATTATGTTTTTAAATCTAAGACTTTTAAATCAGTTCACTTATCTAAAAAAAATGAGTATAATGATGGAGACTACCTTATAGAATTGTTTGAGAATTAATAAATTCTACCTTATAGACTTGTTTTGAGATAGTTGTGTTAAGTACTGGATACAGAACCTGGGATATAACAAGTTTTTATTTTTTTCCTTCTCTGTCTCTCTTTATTATTATTATCTTTCATCAAACTAATCTTTCCATTAAGAATCATAGGGCATGATTTTGATAGAGAAATATAAATCCACAAAAAATTATCACCCTATTTATTTTTTAAAATGTATGACAAGGTACAGGTTGTAAACAAATGCCATAAATCCAGCTTTCTTGCAGCTGTGTTAGATTGTAATCAATATTTGGTGGTAATTTATCTAACACATGATGGAGTTATTTCCCTGTGATTCTACAGATTCAATGTAGGATTTTGCACAAGGCTTTTAGTTTAACTCCCAAGAAAAACCACTGCCTTGGAAAAGCATAGAAAGTCAAATGGCAGTGACTTCCTTTTGCTAAGAATCTAAAGAGTTTGTGGAACTGTGATCAGTTTATAGGATTCCCGAGATTGAAGGAGAGCCCTTTCTCAATTAGAGAGGTTTCATGCAGGAAGGTTTATGTAAAGAGCATAGTTCATACTATTTTCTTTTTATTTTGTACTCATTCACAATATTTTTAATCTTAAAATAAACATTTTATTTCTTAAGATTAGCTATATCAACAGCAAATATAGCTCTTAGATGTTTATTTAATGTTAATTTCATCTAGTTATGGTGTATCTGGCATAGCCAAGTAAACTTCCAGTAAAAATAAATCAATTCTTGTGAAAAACAACAACAACAACAACCCTGAATTTTAAGGATGCTTGAGTTATTTCCTATTAAAAACAGAATAAAAAATGTTTTCCCTCAACCTTATTCAGCTAAAGTCATACATTATTGTTCTATTCCCAGGCAAATCTCCCAAAAGAGCTGTCTATACACGCTCCATTTACTTAGTTCCCACTCATTCCATCAAACAGGTCCAATCTGGCTCCTACTCTGTCACTCTACTGAAACAGCTTTCATTCAGATCACCAATAATCTCTTTATGTTGCTGTAATGGTTTTCTATTATTATGTAACAAATTACATTAAGCTTTAGTGGATTTAAAAAAAACAACAACAACATTTATGATCTCACAGTTTCTGTGGGTTAGGAGTCCAGGCACAGATCTCTGCTTCAGGATCTTACCAGGTTGGAGTCTCATCAGAAGCTCAGTTGGGAAAGAATCCATTTCTAATTGCACTCAAGCTGTTAGCAGAATGTGTTTCTTGGTAGTTGGATGACTGAGTCTCCGCTCCTTATGCTGTAAGGTTGCTGTAAGTTCTAGAGACCTTCCATAGTTCCTTGTTGATGGACATTCTAAATATGGCTGCTTTCTCTCTCTCCCCCTCCGCCTCCTCCCTTCTTCCTTCCTTTCTTTCTCTTTCTCTTTCTCTCTCTCTCTCTCTCTCTCTCTCTCTCTCTCTCTCTGTTCTTGGGGAGAAATTCTTGACCCTCTTTTAAGTGCTTTTACCTGATTCATCCAGAAACACTCAAGATAACCTCAATTCTGATGAATTAAAAATCAACTGATTTGGGACCACAGTTACACCATTGCCTTTACCATATCGCCATTTCTATTGGCTAGTAAAAAGTCACAGTTCCTATCTACATACAAGGAGCAGGGATTCTACATGGCTAAAACAGGGTGGAATTATGACCACGAAGCCATCTTGGCATTCTGCTTACCATTTTCTGAATTCTTCAAGCAGGAATTATACTTTTGATACGTTCCTCCTTAAAACTGACATGGTGTGAATGTTTCTACCCCTCCAAAATACATATGTTGAGGCCTAATTACCAAAGTGATGTTATTTATTAGGAGTGGGGCTTGGAGATATAAGTAGATCATTAGGGCAGCCCCTTCATGAGTAAAATTGGCATCCCAGAGAGCTTCCTCATACCTTCCACCATTTGCATAAACACCTACAGGTCACCACCTATGAACCATGAATTGGCCTTTACCAAGACACCAAATCAGACACAACCTTGATCTTGGACTTTCCAGCTTTTAGAACTGTGAGTAATAAATTTTCATTGTTTGTAAGCTACCTGGTTCATAGTGTTTTGCCATAGCAACCTGAATAAACTGAGACAGAGCTCCTCTAAGGCCTTGGCTACCATAACACAGCACAGCGCTCTCCTAGGTTTCCTCTGATCTCTTTGGTGACTCTTTTCCATACTCAACCTATTCTTTTCAGTTATGACATATTAGAATTTCTAAAGGCAAGTTGAAGTTTTCTTCTTTTCAAATATACTGCCTCCACGACAATCTCATAACACATGTCAGTTCTTCCTGTAATTAGAGGACTCACAGATTGATCTCTCCATCCTAGACCTCTCTCTATTCAGCCAGATGTGTACTTAACACATCCTCTTGGACATTCCAGAGTGCCTCAAATTGAACAAATCCTAAAACAAATCCATGATATCATCCTTTAAACCCTAAGATCTTCTAGTATTTTTTGTATGTCAGGTGCTAGGTGTAGATGCTAATCATCTAGGTTTCAGGTACACAAATCTAGGAGTCATTTTTCATCCTCATCTTCCCATTTTTCCTCTTCACTCTAATTTCAAGGCCTCTCAGTTTTACCTCCTCAGTACACTTTAAATCGGTTTACAAATGAACTCTGCAAAGATTCTAAGATTCTACCAACTACTCTCATAAGAAACATTCCTGAATACAGTTATGGTAGATTTTCATCTTAAAATGGCCCCCATGGCTTTCCATTTGTCACTCAAAAAGACAGAAGCTTTTCTGCAATTCATAAGGCCTTGCAGAGTCCTGCAACTACTGGCCCTGATTCAGCTTCATCTCACACTTTATTCCTTCTCCTTCTTCTCCAATCCCACTGGCCAGATTATTGTAGTCCTTGAACATAATCAGTGATAGAAGAGAATTTTTTCAACTGGTATAGACTCAGAGAACAACAACAGAAAATTATCCTGGAAAAGAAGAGGATGCCTTTGGAAAAAAATAAATGTGAAAAATTCAAATTCTCTAGAGAATTGAAAATTTTCATTGATCACAGGAAGATAAGTGTTCTGTGAAGTAGCTTCAAAATAAACAATATGGGGAAAACAGAAACTTTTTTTAAAGGAAAAGGAAAAAAATGAAAAGAATATCAATGAGGAAAGAAATTATATTTTAATTATACTTTCATGTTTAATGAAACATGAAAAGCAGAATTGAAATTTTCATGGGAGTCAAAAAAATAAAAATTCACATTGTGATAATATCAGGAATTTGAAAAGGAAATATTGGAACTATTTCTTGAATACAGAGGAAAGATGAACAACAATAATGAAGGGAATGACATGTATGGAAAAATAAAGACAGAAATCCAATCTAAGAATTTTAGGTTTTCCTAAGAAAAAAATTAAAATGATTCAAAGAAAAATATTACTAAAGACTTCCTTAAATGTACTTTCTAAGTTATTAAAACATCTGCCTGCATCTAAAAATGTCTGATTATGTACCAAACTAAATCAGTTCAATGAGATCCATACCCAGGTACACCCAAACATTTTTAAGTCACACTGCCAGCTCTTTGGAAAGCAAAAACACTGTCATATCCACCTTAATGAAGTAATTAATTTAGCTAAGAAATTAATTACTTAATTTCAAAGATGAAAATATTCCATAAGAATCTGCTAGAAAAAGGAAGAAGGAAAGAGAAAAGGAAAGAAGAGAGGAGGAAGGGAGAGATGGAAGGTCAGTCAAAGTGCAGATTCTGGAACAGATGGCAAAAACTCACCTTTCCCTGCTGCTCTACTCTAAATGGAACTAAATACCCTGGAAATTATTCAACAGACCATGGTAAAAAGGACTTTGAAAGCTTGAAAGAGGAAGGCAGACTGGCCAAGACTTCTGGACTTGAAGAAAAGAGTTCAATGGTTGTTTTTTTTCCTTTAAAAAAAAAAATATATATATATATATATATATATATATATATATATAGAGAGAGAGAGAGAGAGAGAGAGAGAGAGAGAGAGAGAGAGAGAGATGGACTGGGCCAGAGAGACCTGCTCCTGGCATTTGTGAATAGGCATAAAGAGGAGAATTTGTGTAAAGCAAGAGAAGTCTGTTATCTCAGCCCAAAGGCATAAATCAGGAGAAGAACAGACCCCTAATGGAGAGGCCCAGCCTCTTTTCTATAATATAACTGATTGGCAGACAGTTGGATTCACCTGTAGCAGCAGAGCAGCAATTTCCAAGGACATATCAGCCTTGTTGTCCCTGGAAGGCAGACCTAGCCAATGCTGCTGGTGGCAGCAGGGAAGTCCTGCATCTCCTGACCTACCACCCAATCGCATAAGAAGATCCAGGTCCTGTGGCTTCTGTGCCTTCCCTGAAGATTTCTCAGTAACATCTGGGAGCCCAGGAAAACACTTTCAGCCTTGGCGAATGACACCAGTAGGATTTGAGCAGAACTCGCCACAGGGCTAGCAGAAAGAAGATTGGCAGGGGAGTAAGAGTGTAAGGGATCCCAAAACTGTCATTGGAACTAAAAGCCCCCAATGTAGTCTAGGACCAATAAGCTAAATCACAACAGAGTAAATGCCTGCTAAGATTTCAATAGAAGATTTCAGTAGGATAGAGGAGTTTTCTAATATAATCACAAGCAAAACTATAATCTGAGGAAAGACAATCAACTGACCCCAGTGTGGAGATGAATTGAATGTTGGAACTATCTGACAAGGAAATTGAAGCAATCATCATAAAAATACTTCAACAGACAATTATATAATCTCTTAAATCAAGTGAAAAAAATCTCAAAAAAAGATAGTGCAAAAAGAACTAAATGAAATCTTACAGTAGTTTTGATTTGCATTTATCTAACTGCTAGAGATGTTGAACATTTATTCATATATTTTTGACCATTCATATTTCTTCTATTGTGAAGCACCTATTCAGCTTCTTAGCCCATTTATTAATTGGGTTATTTGGGGTTTTTTGTTTTGCAATTTTTGAGTTCTTTATATTTCCTGGAGATTAATGCTCTATCTGGGGAGCAAGTGGTAAAGATTTTCTCCCATTCTGTGGGCTCTCTCTTCACATTATTTGTTGTTTCCTTTGTTATGAAGAAGCTTTTTAGTTTGATTCCATCTCATTTATCAATTCTTGATTTTATTTTTTGTACTCAAAGAGTCTTGTTAAGGAAGTTAATACCTAAGCAGACACGGTGAAAATTTGGGCCTACTCTTTCTTCTTTTGGGTACAGGGTCTCTGTTCTAGTGCCTAAGTCTTTGATCCACTTTGAGTTGAGATTACTGCAGGATGAGAGATAGTGGTTTAATTTCATTTTCCTACGTATGGATTTCCAGTTTTCCCATCACCACTTGTTGAAAAGGCTATCTTTTCTCAATATATGTTTTTGGGGCCTTTGTCTAGTATAAGATAACTGTACTTATGTGGATTTTTCTCTGTTTCTTCTATTCTGTACCATTTGTCTACATGTTTGTTTTGATGCCAATCCATGCTTATTATGGCTCTATAATATAATTTAAGGTCTGGAATTGTGAGGCCTCCTGCCTCACTCTACTTGCTAAGGATTGCATCGGCTATTCTGGTTCTCTTATTTTTCCAAATGAATTTCATGATTGCTTTTTCTAGTTCCATGAAGAGTGTCATTGAAATTTTTCATAGGAATTGCATTTAATCTATACAATGTTTTTGGCAGTATGGCCATTTTAACCATATTAATACTGCATCTAATAGCATGGGAGAGCTTTCCATCTTTAAAGGTTTTCTTTAATTTCTTTATTTAGTGTTCTGTAGTTTTCATGGTAGAAATCTTTTATCTCTTTTGTTACATATTATAAAAAATACAAGCAATGATAAAATGTTGACAAGGATGTGGGGGAAAAGGTATACTCATAGATTGCCAGTGGGATTGTAAACTGTGCAATCACTACAAAAAACAGTATGTAGATTCCTCGGGAAACTTGGAATGGAGCCACCATTTGACCTGGCTATCCCACTCCTCAGTCTGTACCCAAAGGATTTAAAATCAGCATGCTACAGTGATGTAGCCACATCAATGTTTATAGTAGTTCAAGTCACACTGGCTAAACTATGGAACCAACCTAGGTGTCTTTCAACAGATGAATGGATGTAGAAAATATGGTATCTATATACAATGGAATATTACTCAGCCTTAAAGAAGAATGAAATAATGGCATTTGCCAGTAAATGGATGGAGCTGGAGAATATTATGCTAAGTGAAATAGGCCAATCCCAAAAAACCAAAAGCAGAATGTTTTCTCTGATATGTGAATGTTAATTCACAATGGGGCAGGGTGCTAAGGAAGCTAGAGAAGAATAGATTTACTTTGAATTTGACAGAGGGGAGCGAAGAGAGGAAAGTAGGTATGGAGATAGGAAAGATAGTAGAATGAATGGGATATTATTACCCTATTACAGTGGCCCAGTACCACTGTAATACATGACTACACGAGTGGTGTAATTCTATATCATGTACAACCAGAAGAATAAAAATTTATACTCCATTTATGTATGATGTGTCAAAATGCTGTTATGTATAACTGTCATGTATAGCTTATTAGAATAATTTTTTTAAAAAAACCAAATGAAAATTATATAACTGAAAAAAACAATTATAAAATAAATATTTTGTTCAATGGACTCAATTGTAGAGTAAAAATGACAGGATAAAATAAGCAAATATAAAAATAGATTAACAGAACTCATTCCATCTGAAAAATCAAAGCAAATATAGACTAAATAAAAATAAACACAGCCTCAAGAATTTGTGGAAAAATAACAAAATGTTATTATTTATATCATCAGAACTACGAGAGAAGAGAAAGAATGGGAGGATGAAAAAAAAAAGCACTTGTAAAAATGGTTAGAAATCTTCTCAAATTAGCAAAAGACATAAATATAGATATTCAATAAGGCAGGTGATCTCCAAAGATGGTAACCCCGCCAAAAAATTCCCACAAAGACATAATTAAACTTCTGAGAATGCTAATTTAAATAACAGCGAATTTTTTAAAAGTCTGAAACACAGAGGGTAAAACAAATTTAAATACCTTTAAGGTATTGCAAGAAACATCAGCTTTTAATCCTATATTCAACTAACTCATCCTTCCACAATGAAAGAAAAATAAAGTTAGACTCAGAAGAAGGAAAGAAGAACAATAGAATGGATAAAAGTAGAAGATGGAAGAATGAGAGGGACATCATTACCTAGGTACATGTTTGACTGCACATGCGGTGCAATGCTACATTGTGTACAACCAGAGAAATGAAGAGTTGTGCTGAAATTGTGTATAATGAATCGAAATACATTCTTCTGTCATATATGATTATAATTATTAATTAATTGATTTTTTAAAAGAAATAAGTGTAACAGACTCTACCTAATTTTTCATGGTTAGAGCAAAAAATAGTAATACTATCTGATGTGGTACATGCTCTAAATGGAGGAAATAGTTAAGACAATTATGATGAATAAGTAGGAAGGGTAATGGATCTAAAAATAAGTAAGGTTTCTCTACTTTATCTGAAGTGATACAATACTGATACCAGGCTACTGTGATAAGTCACATATGAAAAATAGAACAATCAATAAGTAGACTAGTCAAGATAATCTACTCTAAAATATTATTCTACAACATGTATACTCAGAAAAATGAGCAATTATATTCCATCTATGTATGATATATCAAAGTGCATAAATGCATTCTACTGTCATGTATAACTAATTAAAAAGTAATAAAAATTTTTTAAAAAACATTATAAATAGATCAAAATTGCATTAAAGAAATTCTGGTGACCTAAAGAGAGACAAGAAAAAAGACACAAAAGAATGAAAACTTGATGGAACAAATAGAAAATAAATAATAAAATGGCAAACTTAAGTCCTAACATATCAACAATTACATCAAGTGTAAATGGTTAAATATTAGTTAAAGGCTAGTCAGATTTGGTTAACAAATAAGATTCTGTTTTATAAAGTTCTGTTTATAAAACATGCCCTTTTGATGCAAAAACACAGAAAAGTTTAACATAAAAGGACAGGGAAAGATATATTGTGCTAACACTATTTTAATGAAAGCTAGAGTGACTATATGAATATCAGGAAAAAGTAAGTTTAAAGCAAAAAAGATTATAAAAAATAAATAATATAATTTCAGAATGACAAAGGAAATAGCTAATCATGAGAATGTAACTATACAAAGAGTATATGCCCTCAATTTTGCAAATTTTTACTTGAGTAGATTTTCTTTCATTGATTTTGCTACCATGTTTTTTCCACTTAATTAATTTTTACTCAGTTCAATTTAGTTTTCAATAGACATTCTTAGTGATATAATTGTAGTTGTGGATGGATTAGAAAAGGTGTAAACCTATGCTCATATGGAAAAACTATTTGTGAAAATACAATTTTTCCTCAGGATTAACTTGATTCAGTATTACGGAAACTAAAAATACACAAATTCTGTCCATTATGTTTCTTAAGAAAAATTTATTGAAGTTTTTTCTTATAAAATTTTAGTTCCTAATAGCATAATTCCAGCCTCACGCCAGGTTATTATGTTTTTTCTTAATGTAATCTATTTAATATTGTTAAGAGATAGCAATTATTTTTTTAGAAAACTGAATGTTGCCTTTTTAAATGTTAAAATATCCTAATATTAATCAGGAAGCGCTGCACCCCTGAGCTACAACTCCATCCCCCATTCTTGCTTTTTAATAATCCCTTCTTTTGACTCTGTTTTCCATTTTAGTTTGTCCTTCGAACAGATGAGAACTTTGATACACAATCCTTATTAAGAATTTCACATTAAATAAGTGTCCATGAATCAATGATTGAAAATCAATCAATCAGGAGGAACTGTTAATGCAATGTAAGCAGGAGGTCCATTAGTCAAATGGATCCTGGAGCTACCCTTCTTCTGGTTGACTTCATCTCAGGTCTCTGCTGGATGCCTGGATTCCTGCATTACCAGGACCTTATTTTTAGTCTACGTCCCAATGACACCTATGATGTTGATGACCTTGTGCTACTATGGTCCAAGGACTAGGCAGTGGTGGGTGGAAAAAGACCATATACCTGCCTAGAAAATCTGATGGGTCACATAACTGGAAGTTCAGAAATAAGGTAGGCTTAGGAGTTCACTATTCTCTGTGTGTGAGCTTTATGCTCAGGCTGATAACATGGTACTCTGCAGTACCTCAAACATGAGCACCAAAATGTGTAAAGGAAGAAATTCTGTCTCCTTCTGGGCTTCTCTTTATGCTAAAAAATCTCCCAGGAAGTATCTGGAAAATATTCCCTTCCCCATTATTTTATTGGTTTAAATGGTTACATGCACATTCCTGTACTAATGCTTTCACCAGTAAAATGCTGTGTACTCATTAGCTTACCCAGTAGTACTGGACCACCTCCAAAACCTGGTCTTATATTAAAGGTAATATCAAATTACATATTTGCCATTTGGCTTAGCATGAATAACGGAATAGGTAAGTTTAACCAACACTATATCCCATGCTGTTGCTTGTACTATATATTCATCTCTGCATACTCAGTTATCTCAAAATATCTTACGGTTTTGCATGGGGATAAGGGAAGAGGAAAGAGCTACTTTATTCCTACTGTTCTGTGCTATTTGCCTATACTATTTGGTGTCCTCATTGTTACCTCTCCAGGGTTTGTCTTCTGCTGAATTATCATTTTTTAAAACATAAAATACCATACATACAAAGAAATGCATGTAACACGTATTTAGACCTAAGATTATAAATTTGTATTTATGTGCTGTGATCTCAGAGACATGAAACTGAAGATTTCTAGCCAATTTTGCTTATCTCTTTTGTCAAGTGTATCCTTTCCAGATAAGCCTATATATTATTCACAGCTTAGGTTCTTCTTTAAGATGGCATTTTCTTAAGTTCTACAGCAAAGTTAAAAGAAACTCATTAGAAACAAGCAGTCAATGATTTCTTATTTTCTCACAAAATCTTATTAAATATTATGGTTCCTATTAATATTTTAGATTATACAGTTTTATAACAACCAATTAAAAATAGAAGTTGTATTCATTTGAATTTTTATCTGCACACTCACAATTAATACATTTAATTGTCTACTTATTATATCCTAAAGTAAAAATAAAATTCAAGGGAAATTAGATCAAATTAGATTCAGAGTCTGAATATTCTGGAACCTTAAGAAAATTGAAAGCAAGCTAATTGAAACTTTGCATCAAGTTGAAGTCTTTTAAATATGTTTCAATGGTTATACCATTTAAGGTAATAATAAAAATTCAAGCAAATAATTGACACAAAGTGTATCTTAAGATCTTAGCTTTGGTCCAATGTCCTTAGTTATTTTTGCAGCAAACTCCTCCTAAGATGCGACATGAGGCGCAATCAGCATTTATTCTCCTGTCACTTCTGGCCTACCTAATCATTCATTTGTGTAGTAGGTCGAGCTCTCACGGGACTTTTAAAATGCAAATACCTCTGGGGAGTAACTCCAGTCAAGTCATAAAACTCTTCAGCATGAACATGTTTTCAGATCAGTGGCCTCAACAGCTGGAAGATATCAAAAAGCAAGAGATCGTTGGATGTCTGGAAAGAGTAGGGAAAAGCCAAAAAAAAAAAAATTGATAGAGTTGTGAGAGATTTAAAAAGCAAATTTCATTGACTCTACATTTTTGCCAAAGGCGGATTTTGCTCTTCAATGAAAGACTTTTTCAAATAAAATTTCAGACCTTTTCCCATCCTTCTTCTCATTTTAGTCTTGCCTTGTTCTTCTTTATGTCTGCTTTATGAAAGCATCCCTGATGTTCGTTTTTCTCCTCAGTAGAGGATAGAATCTCCCTCCTGTCTGTTCCTGAATCACTTTGGACAGGACAGGTGGTTAATGTAGTACTTTCTGGAGTATATTTCATCCTGTTATTTGCATGTCTATTTCCCCCTCCATCAGATTGTAAATTGCCCAAGAGGGAGGCAAACACATTTTATTCATGTATCATTAGCAATAAGCATAATATTTGCTATATGATCATTATTCTTATAAAAGTTTACCCCCCCCCCCAAAAAAAAAGAAAATGAATTCTAAAAGATAAGACTTAATTCATGAAACTTTAATTATAGTTGAAAGGAGAGTTGGAAATTAAAGTTACCCAAAAGATAATTTCCATATTCCAGAATAATTCTGGAACCAATTGAGATATTGGCTGAATGTCGGGCAGTTTGGGGGCAACCATTGTTTTATTATTTATAAAGATTAGATTGGAGGACATAGTTGAGATGTTTAGCAACAAAAAATTTCTTCATAATATACTCCAAAAATAGTTATTTTTATCTACCAAATATAGCAGCGCAGTAAACCCATAGGTCTCTTGTGAGGAATTCCCTTTGCAAAACCAACAACATTGAGGAACAAAATTATGTAGTGTGTCTTTTCTGAAGCAGCTGAATCCCCAAGAAGGATGGAGAAAAAAAACTGGGATATACAGGCCTAATATTCATTCAAAAGTTATCCATCAAGAAAATTACTACACTTCCTAGGAAGAGATAGAAATGAGATAAAAAGGCTCATATCAGAAATGTGTCAGTCAACTTTCTATTATTATAACAAATGCATGAGATAAATCAAATTATAAAGGGAAAAGAGTTGTTTGGGCTAACAATTTTAGAAGTTTCGGTCCATGACCAATTGGCTCCATTTCTTTGGGCCTGTGGAGAGAAAAGCACAACATGATAGAAGCATATGGCAAATCAATACTGTTCACTTCATGGATAAGAAGTGAAAAATAGGAAGAGGAAGAGAATGAAGCCCCACAATTCTCTTTGAAAACATGTCACCTGTGACCTAGAGCCTCCCAGTGGGGCTCATCTCTTAAAATCCCCACCACCTCCCAAGGGTATCACTTTGGGGAATAAGTCTTTGATACATGGGCCTAGGGACACTTAAGTTCTAAAGTCTATCCAAGTGTCAGGGAAATAAACCCCTGCACAAAAGAAATAGGTGAATGCATAAAAGATATTCTATTTCCAATGTTCTCTATAAGTTTTGTGTCTTAAGCCATTGAACCCTTAGGCAGCTAGCGGGGCACTTATTAGTGTAGACCTTTCCCAAATATCAGTTCCTAATTTTTGGTGGGTCCTTCTGGGATCATTTGGGACAGAAAGGAACAGGGGTATAGACTTAACTTTAAGACCACTCTGAATCAAAGTCTTGACACTTCATTTCATGTTCTATTGTCTCAAATTAGGTCCTATGTGCCTCTCCCTGTTCTGGGTGCTTATGATATGGTGTGATGGTTAATTTTATGCATCAACTTGGCTGGGCCACAGGATGTTCAGATAGCTAATTAAACATAATTTCTCTATGTGTCTATGAGGATGTTTGCAGAAGATATCAGCATTCGAATTGGTAGAAAAGCAAAGCAGATGGCCCACCCCAATGTGGGTGGGCACCATCCAATCCTTGAGGGCTTGAATAGAACAAAAATGTTCAATTCAGAAGCTTTCAGAGGAAAGCTGAATTTACTCTCTGCAGATAGCTTGAACTGGGTTGTCAGTCTTCTCCTGCCCTTGGTGCTCTTGATTCTCAGACCTGTAAATGTGGATTACAATCCTGACTCTCATGCCCTCAAACTACACACTACCTTTCCAGAGTCTCCAGTTCGCAGAGAGCAGATCTTGGAACTTTTTAACCTCCATAATTGTGTGAAACAATTTATTTTATCTATCTACTTATTTATTTATTTTTTAGTTGTAGCTGGACACAATACCTTTATTTTATTTATTTATTTTTATGTGGTGCTGAGGATTGAACCCAGGCCTTGCACGTGCTAAGTGAGCACTCTACCGCTGAGCCACAATCCCAGCCCTTGTGAAATAATTTCATATAATAAATCTCTCTCTCTCTCTCTCTCTCTCTCTCTCTCTCTCTCTCTCGTGTGTGTGTGTAGTATTAGTTGTTTTTTTTCCCAGCGAATGCTGATTGATACACAAAATGAGCAAATTAACACAAGGGTGCTTAGTCACTGAGCCACATCCCCAGCCCTTTTTCATTTTTCATTTTGAGACAGGGTCTCGCTAAGTTAGGTCTTGATAAGTTGCTGAGGCTGGCTTTGAACTTGTGATCCTCCTGCCTTAGCCTCCCAAGCTACTGTGTTTACAGGACTGTACCACCACCCCAGTGAAATGATCAAAAATTTTAAGTGCAAGAATTGTAGAAACTTCCTTGCAATGTAACTATGTTCTAGTTGGGGAAAAGCAGACATTAAACAAAATAATTAAGTTATGAAAAATTCCATATTCCATTATGATCCGTGAGAAAATAATCCATGCTATAGAAAATTTGTAACAATGGCTGCCATTCTTACTGGAGTAAGATGGTATCTTAGAGTATTTTAATTTGCATTTCTCTGACTGCTAGAGATGGTGAGCATTTTTTCCTGTATTTGTTGATTAATTGTATATCCTCCTCTGAGAAGTGTCTGTTCGGGTCCTTACCCCATTTGTTGATTGGGTTATTTATTTTTTTGTTGTTTAACTTTTTGAGTTCTTTGTATACTCTAGAGATTAGAGCTCTATCTGAAGTGTGAGGGGTAAAAATTTGTTCCCAGGATGTAGGCTCCCTATTTACCTCACACATTATTTCTCTTGCTGAGAAAAAAACTTTTTAGTTTGAATACGTCCCATTTGTTGATTCTTGATTTTAACTCTTGTGTATCAATCAGCTATAGGTGTCCTATTAAGGAATTTGGAGCCCGAGCCCACAAGATGGAGATTAGGGCCAACTTTTTCTTCTATTAGTCACAGAGTCTCTGGTTTGATTCCTAGCTCCTTGATCCATTTTGAGTTAACTTTTGTGCATGGTGAGAGATAGGGATTCAATTTCATTTTGTGGCATATGGATTTCCAGTTTTCCCAGCACCATTTGTTGAAGATGCTATCCTTTCTCCATTGCATGCTTTTAGCAACTTTGTCTAATATAAGGTAGTTGTAATTTTGTGGATTGGTCTCTGTGTCTTCTATTCTGTACCATTGGTCTACCTGCCTGTTTTGGTAACAGTACCATGCTGTTTTTGTTACTATTGCTCTGTAGTATAGTTTAAAATCTGTTATCGCTATACTGACAGTTTCACTCTTCCTGCTTAGAATTGTTTTAGCTATTCTGGGTCTCTTATTTTTCCAGATGAATTTCATGATTGCTTTTTCTATTTCTGCAAGGAATGTCATTGGGATTTTGATCGGCATTTCATTGAACCTATATGGTGCTTTTGGTAATATAGCCATTTTAATGATATTAATTCTGCCTATCCATGAGCAAGGTATATATTTCCATCTTCTAAGTTCTTCTTCTATTTCTCTCTTTAGGGTTCTGTAGTTTTCATTGTATAGATTTTTTACCTTTTTTGTTAGGTTGATTCCCAAGTATTTTATTTATTTATTTATTTATTTATTTTTTGAGGTTATTGTGAATGGGGTAGTTGTTCTCATTTCCATTTAAGAGGATTTGTCACTGACATACAGGAATGCTTTTGATTTATGTGTGTTAATTTTTTACCCTGCCACTTTGCTGAATTTATTTACTAGTTCTAGAAGTTTCTTTGTAGACCCTTTTGGGTCTGCTAGGTATAGGATCATGTCATCTGCAAATAGTGCTAATTAAAGTTCTTCTTTTCCTATCTTTATGCCTTTAATTTCTTTCATCTGTCTAATTACTCTGGCCAGTGTTTCAAGAACTATGTTGAATAGAAGTGATGAGAAAGGGCATCCCTGTCTTGTTCCAGATTTTAGAAGGAATGCCTTTAATTTTTCTCTGTTTAGAATGATGCTGGCCTGAGGCTTAGCATAAGTAGCTTTTACAATGTTGAGGTAAGTTCCTAGTATGGAGATTCCTTGGAAAGCTGGGAAGGGAACCACCATCTAACCCAGCTATTCACCTTCTCGGACTATACCCAAAAGACCTAAAAAGAGCATACTAGAGGGACACAGCCACATCAATGTTTATAGCAGCACAATTCACAATAGCTAGACTGTGGAACCAACCTTGATGTCCTTCAATAGATGAATGGATAAAAAAATGTGGCATTTATACACAATGGAATATTATGCAGTACTAAAAAATAACAAGATCATGGCATTTGCAGGGAAATGGATGGCATTAGAGCAGATTATGCTAAGTGAAGTTAGCCAATCCCTAAAAAACAAATGCCGAATGTCTTCTCTGATATAAGGGAGTTGTCTCAAAATAGAGTAGGGAGGAAGAACATGAGAAGAAGATTATCACTAAATAGGGAAGAGAGGTGGGAGGGAATGGGAGGGATAAAGGGAATTGCACAGAAGATGGAAGGAGATCCTCATCGATATACAAAATACATATATGATGATGTGAGGGGGAAGGAAAAAAAGAGAGAAATGTGCCATATTAGATTGGGTAGAGAGAGGTGAGGGGAGGGGAGGGGAGGGGGGATAGGAAGGGCAGCAGAATAAAATATACAATAGTATTGCTGTATGTATATACGTGGCCGTATAACCAATGTGATTCTGCAAACTGTACACTTGGAAAAATGAGAATTCATACCCCATTTGATTCAAATGTATGATATGTCAAGATCATTGTATTGTCATGAACAACTAATTTAAAAATGTAACAAAGTTTAAGAATTTAAAAGTTAGTGTAACAAATCAGGGAGAAGAGGACAGGCCTGGTACAGAGGAAGACACATGGGCAAGGGGGTAAAGGAGCTAGCTGCATCCGTCTTCTAATCATCTAGAATCCACAACATATGCATTTAAATTCAACTGGGAGAACTCTGCCATCCATCCAAAGGTTAATTCTGGCATAATGCATTTATGATGTTTGGAAGAATAGTCACCCAAAATACTGTTTCCTCTTTCAGAGAAGTATTAAAAAACTTTTTGTCTTTTCACAAAGTTAATAAACTTGACATACGGTGCACCCAGGTTGTCCGAGGTTGTTTGAAGTACCATTCTTTCCCGTATTGTATTTTTACATCTTTAAAATGTGAGTGTGAATTTGCCCAGAAGGCCTGGTAAGCAGGTATCTGGCCCTGAGACCCTGCTGTGTTGCCAAGGGCATGGCTGTGGAACTGCATAGGCCTCTGCAATGTCTGTCATCCTTGTCTGTTTCATCTGGAGAATTGACCTCAGCATGTCCCTGACCTAAAGCAGCTGTCCTTTACTTCAGAAACATGTAGGGGCCTTATGAGAATGAGTGTCTGCTCTTTCAAGAGACCTCTCTCCTCAGTAAAGTGGAATTTCTTCCTGCTACATCTTTTGCACAGAAATGAAATAAGCATATAGCACTTAATCTCTCTTTATTGTTCTGCTGCTTTTAGGGTAGGGTTGCCATTTAAAATTCAAGATGCTTGGTTAAAATCACAATTTAGATAAACCACAAATAATTTTAATATAATATATCCCATGAAATATTTAGTGTACATTTATGCTAAAAAAAATTACTCATTGCTTATCTGAAAAACTCAAATTTTCCTGGATGTCCATATTAGGGTTCTCAAGAGAAAAAGAACCAATATGATCTGTGTATATATAAAGAGAGATTTATCTGAGGGACTTGGCTTGTGTGCAGGCTAGACTGTCAGACTGAAGATCTAGAAAGGAGCCAGTGTTGCAGTTCAAGTTCAAAGGGTGTCTGCTAGCAGAATTCCTTCTTTCTAGGGAGAGCTCTGTTAATTCCTTCTGCTGACTAAGCCCACCCACAATCATGGAGGACAATCTGTTTTATTCAAAGTTCACAAATTTAGAAGTTAATCTAATCTAAAAGCACCTCACAGAAATATCCAGAATAAAGGTTGACAAAATATCTGGGCACTGTGACCCAGCCCACATGCCACATAAAATTAATCATCACAGGTGACTTTTATTTTTATTTCCTAAATCTGACCACCGTATTTCAGGAATTAGGAACTGACTATAATTTAAATTGTTCCCAACAGTTGATCTCCTTCTTTCTTTAACAATGTTAAACGGTATTACTTACTAGTATTTTGTTTTTAGTTGTCTACTACATTTTTTAGCATCATTTCCCTAAATTTTGTCTGAGGAGGTCCAAAATGAGAGATACAAAATCAATATTCCTAGTCTTCTGAAAGATTCCTCTGTTAGAAACAAATCTCAGAACCATCTCCCTTCATGGGTTGTATAGTACCATTCAGAAGGAAGTTTCCCAGGCAGTCAGCATTCAGCCCAAACCTGGATTTGAGCTCTTATTTTTCTTCCTGCCTTCTCTTATTAGGTGCCTCCCCTACTATGTCTTGTCTTGCTGGATCTTCTCTAATTTCACAAATTTCTAGAATGTTCCCTTAGAGCAAGGCAATACCTGTACCCAAAAGAATAAATTTATTACTTTGAAATTCACCTAAGAATGCTTTCAATATTTTTGTTGGTATTTCTTCTTCCTTTTATTATGTCCAAATTTTCTGGGCATGTAGTCTACTGTCCTTGTTTTTCAAGCCCTAGATCTGCAGTTGCTGGACTTTGTATTTTTAAAAGGCCATACTCTCATTAGGTTCCCTGATCCTAACTCTTTGAGTTCATTCCCAACACTCTGGATTACTCTGAAATTCTGTGTCTCAACCTCAGTTAGGTTTCTTTTATCTCTGCATTTTCTGCTTTTCCATGTTCCTTTTTAAAACTGGTCTGATCCTCATCTATCCATTTATTTTTGTGTCTGTTTTTCCTATGTTTCAAGATACCATTCTCTATTTCATAGCTATCTAATCTATGCTATGAAATTTTTCTCCCAAGGAAATCTCTTTCCCTCCAAAGTAAGCAGATAAATTTGCTTTTCTTTTCTTTTTTTAATTTTGCACTGCTTCTGTTCCAAGAATAAAATCAAAGCATGCCTCATTTCACACCACTCCAGTTCCTTCTGGATATCCTGCAGTAGCTCCGTTCTTAAAAGTCAAGTGCTCCAAATGCAGGCTTTAGTGTTCCTCTTCCTAACCCTTAGGTATACAATTATTTTAATAGGTTATTTTCCTTTTCAATTCAATCTAGTAGATGGCAGATCCTTTTCATAGTAAGGACTCAGTATTACTTTTCATATGTTTATCAATCAAGTTCACCATTTTTCTGTGGGAAAATTCGCAGCGAAAATTCTCTAAATCTTAGGCCATGAAGAATGCTGCATGATTATACAGTCCAGACCTCAACACTGACCAGCATCTGCTAAGGCCAGCATGGGTAGTATACTGAGAATAAAACTATCCTTTCTGCACAAAAATAATCATTTGCTGATTGAAATACTGTTATGAAACTGTTATGAGATACAAGAAACTCCAAAGTCAGAATCCTGCATGGCCTACTTTCTAAAGTTAAAAACCCACATGTCTTGGGCCCATCAAAAAATTTTCAGGTATCCATTGAGTCACCAAAATCTACTTTTTGCTACTTGTATTTATTATTTTAAAAAAAATAATAAAAACCAGTGGAAAATGTGGCTTAAGTACATGGCTACAATGATCTGCCAAAGAATTAGCACATCTAGCCTTAGTCATGGGGTCTACTCCTGTAAAATGTCACCAGGTAGGTTTCTCAAGGGAAGGGACGGAGCTTAATCTATGCTCACTTCTTCAGAACCTGCCATTCAAATAACTTCTCCCATATCTGTGGAAAAGAGAGAATTGGAACAAAAGTAAATGCCTCCTCAAGAAACCTGAGAAGTGAGTAGGAAAGATGTGTTCTCCAAAAACATTCTCATGGCAATTATAACTACCTACAGGCTGTGGCAGAAGTTCCTGTGGACTGACTTCCATGAAGTGACTGCAAAAAATACTTGGGATACCTGTTCCACGATGAAAGGCCAACCCAGATATAAAACTCACATACACTCGATACACCTTAACTCCATGAAGATTGTCCTATTCTAGCTTAATTTACTCTTTAACCCTGGGTACATTTTTATGCCAATGTCAATCTTCCAGTACCTGAAAAAATGACATCTTGCCAAAATGCTTGATCCAGAATGTCTTCCAAATCAAGCTCCAGCAAGAAAAGACTCATCCAAAGCTATGATTAACTAAATGAACAAGCCTCCTATAACTGGATAATCCCACTCAACTCTGCTTTTATTATTTCTACTTCCTACAAGCATCCAGAAAACTGAACAAAATTTCTACTACCCTTTCTTATCTCTACAACTAGACTCATTATATTTGATTTTATTGTAATACATCCCTTAATTGAGATGATGAATGACCATATTTCATGGCACAATAGAGATACACCTATATTTTCATCTCCCTCTGTGGATTTAAAAGGGGGATAATTTTCCCCTGCTCTGATGTTATGAGCCCACCAGTAATAGACATCACAGTGATTGCTTTAATTCACAAAACATAGTCTTGATTTTATAATTAGACTATCTCATTTCAAATTATTTACCAATGATTCAGTTCTTTTTTTCAAATTTAAGACTTTCTATCCTTCACTCCATATCCCACCTGCAACCATCACCTGGTCTGACTGCACTAGATGTGGTCAGCATCTTTACACTCCCACTCCCTGCACCTTCCTTCTGTCTTCCCAGCTACTGTTGCAGAGCCCTGCCTATTGAAGAAGGAGCTAAAGAAACCTAGAGGAGTCAGAGAAGCACTTAACTTGGCTGGATTTTGCCCTCTGAGAGATGATTCAAGGCAATTTTTGTTAGCTTCTGTCATGGTTTTTCTTAGAACAGTCCCTTCACAAATAGAAATTTTCTCTTGACCTCTGCATATACATCTCTTTTCTGGATGCCCTTGTACCTCCTTTGGCAGCATCTAGGAATTCAGCATTTGCGTCTAGGTTCCTGAACATGAGGTTCACTTGCCTTGTTTCACTGAGCAGGACCAAAGTTTACATCCCATGAATTTTCTCTTTTGTGTGGGCTACTTCTGATAGACAAGAACACTCACACTTACAAAAACCAGGCATGCAGACAGATTCAGATGCATGCAGGTTGCCTCCTCTAACTTGCTGAACATGCTGCATTAGCCCTCTAAGCATTGAAAAGCACCAGTTTTCTGTGATTTCAACAGCAGGTAATAGATTTCAAGGTCTATGAGGGATCCCATGAAGCCTCCTTCCCCAAGGATGAAGAGATAAGAGAGTGGCATCATTGATCATGTCTGGGTGGAAAGGGTACTCATGCTATGGTAAAGCTTCTACAAAGAAATCCCTCCATACTACTTGGCTCCCTTTGAAATTTCTCATCTTAGAAGATCCAACGGGTGCAGGATTTGAATTCAACCACATCATAAGACAGTCTGGAGTAGTTCAGAACATAGATCTTAGAGCCAAGTTGTCTGCAACTGCATGACAGCTTTACTACTTACTAGCTGTGAGACTCAGGCAAGTTGCTTAATCTCCCTGTGCCTCAGTCTCCTCATTTGGATAGAATCATAAGGATTAAATGAGTGAATACATGTAAATCATTCAAAACAATTCCTGGCATACAGGAAATTCTATGTTTGCAGTATTATTCCTTTGTAAATTCTTTATATATTGACCTCACTTTGGAAAATCAAATCTATGGTATCTTGCTGCCTTTTCTGAAATTTGTATTTGGATATCCTCCTATGTTGTGAGTTCATCCAGATCTTATGACCTAGCAGAACTCACATATTCATGCCCATTCCCCACAGCACTGGAGTGGAAGTAAGAGCAATCCAGCAAGGCCATGAAACACGTCCACAAGGTTGGCTTCACTACTTTACAACATAGCAAGGCAACGAAGTTAAAATTAGAACATAGGGGCTTACCAACATGTCCAGCTACCCCACTCAAGTCAAGGGGTAGAAAGAAACAAAAGAGGAAAAGAGGGGCAGGAACCTGAGAAATTCCAGGGAACTCAGTTGAAATTCATGGTTATTCCTTCTCACATAACACCATTATTCTTACTCAGTTTTGAAGATTTGAAATCAGTGTCTCTCCATTTTGAGTTTTATGACTCAGCAAAGAGACCATTTGATCAGCCTAAGAGTGGAGTCATGTTGCCCTGTGTATCAAGATGCATGTCAGACAACTCCTTAGGAGTTGTAGCTTGGGGCCCATGACTGTTGTGTCCTTTTGTGGCATGCTTTCTGTTGTTAATCTCTGGCATCCTTGACTTGAATCTGCTGCATCCCTAGCTGCAAAACCACAGTGATTTGCAGTAGGCTCAAAATGTTTTTTTTAATAGTTCTAGATAAAACTGTACTTGTGGTTAAAACAATGGATAAAAGGTATGGTACATACCAAGCTTCAGGAAACTTCTCTAAATTGTCAAATCAGATACTGCATACATGGAACTAAGAAGTGTATTTGAAGATTAATGTATTAGTTAGTAAATCAATGCATTTCAAATATTTGAGGTCTATCAAAGACAGTAAATGTAACCTCACCCCTTCCCAGAGCAGAAATATTGCTAACCAAATGGTTATTTCACCAATACTAAGCCCAGAGCCTGGCACATGGAAATGCTTGGTAAATACTTGTTCATTGATTTAATTGATTAATTAACAAACAGAAGACATCTCTCTTTAAAAAAAAATGCATACTTCCATTTTTTGTTCTAGCTCCCATAGTAAATGGAAAGGAAAGCTATTAAATTGATAGCATTTTAAAGCCAATTATATATTTATGAATTCATGTCCCTTGGCATTTACTGATGGACCATTAACAATTAAAATTCTAATCCACATGAAGCTGTTTTTTAAATCTAGAATATGTAAGTGTCCTATGAATTAAAAGTCTTGAAAACAAGAATTGCATTCTGGCCTATTTAGCAGATTCTCTGGCTTTTATTAAATTAACTTAACTATTTAATCAGAGCATGGTGGTAGAAAGAGTTGATTTAGTTTCAAATTACTACACAGAAAATATTTGTACTTAGGGACTTCAAAATGGTATATCCAGTATTGTACAGGCCAAAACAAAGATTCCATTGTAATGTTTTACCTTTTTTTGAACTGATTTTTGTATCCATACAGTTTAAAGCTCAGAGAGTCTTTGCATTAATAATTTCTAAATTATATTTATAAATATTTCTAAATTATATTTATAAATTCATTTACATATTTTCAAAAACTAGGCATTCTGTTTTGTTCTGTTGTGAGCATAAACATCTTGGAGTCAAGAACAGTGCCATATACTTCCCTTTAATTTTAAGAAGCAAAAGTGTATGTGATGTTTTGAGCCACTTGGCTTTATGCCCAAAGAGTAAATAATGTTACCTATCTGCTCAAGGGTCATGACGCTCTGTGTTTAATCAGGAGCATATTTTCACCTGTTATATTTGATGTGTCACATGCCTATCAGTTTACTGTCAAGCAAGAAAGAACTCATCAGAAAGTGCATCAGTTCTCACTGCTCTCTTTTGGAGCCAAGCACTGCAGATGACAGTAAACACGACAGGTTTTGTGATCAGCAACATTTTTCTGGCACCTTGTTATTAATAATACTTTGGCTAGAGAGTATTTCCAGGGATAATCCATGGTGGAACAATCATTCCTGCATCATTGGCCATAAAATTATTTTAAAGCTTTTTCTAAGGCTTTCTCTCTCTCTCTCTCTCTCTCTCTCTCTCTCTCTCTCTCTCTCTCTTGTTCTCTCTCTCTCCCTCCCTCCCTCCCTTCCTCCCTCTCTCTTTTTTTTTCTTTTGGCCACATTTTTAACTAAGCCTGTATAAAATTAATTGGGAAGGAGAAAGAAACATTAAAGCTGACTCTTTAATTCTTAACACAGAGGCTATTTACTAACTTTTAGGAACCACAATGTGATGAAGAATACAGTAAAGAATGACTATGCCAAAGATGTAAGCCTAAAAGAAAAATATGAAGGACAGGAAAGTGATTTTTGATTGAATATACAATAATGCTTGGGACTTTGTCACTGAAATGACATATGATATGTGAAATGCAGACGGCATCTTAGGCATAGTATAATACATACTTAATAGCCACGATCACTGTGTGTTTAAAAGAAATCAATAGCAGTCAGGACAGGGTGAGTGGTTTTATGACTAGTCATTATCCAGATGTGTTTTCCTCTCTTAGTATCAATGCAATGTTTATTACTTAGGCATAATTTATATTTTTGGTGTTACTTATCATCTATGCCATCATTAAGCAAAGTTCATGAGGTGGCTTGTTCCCAGATTCCCTGACCTATATCTGCCTAGAGTTCACTGGTTAATTACTCAGTCTCTTTTAGTTCTTATAAGATCCTAAAACACTCAAGGAAAAGCAGTAAAAATTTTATATTGATTTTACATCAAAACACATTTCACTTTTACCTTGCCCTTATTTGTTTTATCTTGAAAAACCTTACCAAAATAAATTTCTCCTGAAACTTTAAAAAAATTATAACTGTTTAAACACATATACTTTTCTTTAATTGTTTAATGCTTCAAGACAAAGACAAATCCTGTTTTACTTTCTTTCATACAATAGGTACTGTATTTTTATATTGAAATTTAAAAATCTTGGCATATTAGATAATATGTTAGAATTTCTAGATATTATTTATTCTCCTATCAAAATTTTATTTCCTATATCTTTATTCCAAATTATAGGATTATAGGAATTGAGGAAAGCTTTTTTAAAAAATATCTTAACCCCATACTATTATTATTTAGTTTGTTCAAGAACAGCATAACTCTAGAGCCCTTTATGATTTACAGCTAGGTACTTGTCTACATATCTATTCTGAAACACAGATTTCTGATTTATAGGAATTCTTCAACAGATTATATAACTGTTGCTTCAAATACACAAAATTCTGCAATTATATGTTTGCCTGTGTGTACGTGTAGCATATATATGATGTACACATTAATTTATTAACTTCATTTTGACCCTTGTTCTTTCATTAACATAAAATACCTATTAGTAAAAGACTCAAAGTAAAATTATGGGTAGATAGGAAGATGTAGATAATCACACATTAAACTTAATTCTTATTTTCTTTTCAAAACTCAAGAAAAACTAGAAGGATTGATCAATACTCTTGTTTATAGGTAGTCTAGGTTACAAAGAACAGAAACTACCAGGTTAAATACCTTTGAGAATGTTGTACTAGAATTGATGTTTCCTTATAACACATAGGAAACATGTAATCTGTATTTTTCCCTCATCATTTCTCTTTGAGGAATCAAAAAGATATACTCATATATGTTAATTCATAAGAAGCATATTAATTTTACAATAAAGTCCTTTACTTTCTTTTCCTTTTTATGATTATAAATTTAAACCTAATTTATAACTACCTTTTGTTATGTTCCCTCAAATTCCTCTTTGAAGGGATAAAGAAAAGGAAATTTTGTTATAAAATATAAAATAAGAAAAGGAAATGATATTCTACAATGATAATAAAATAAATTATCTATTTTTACATAAATTTATATTCTTTTCATTATCTCAGTAAGCTGTTACTGAGCACTTACTATGTGCACGTTTTTTATTAGCATTTTATATAGACTAAATATCTATTGACCTTGAGGAAAAATTCATCCAGTTGGGGAGAAAACAAGTTTTTATTTTTTTTTAAATCAAGTAGTGAATGCTTTTCTTCCAATATAGGAATATCTATAGTAGTTAAGACTTTATTTATACTTGATTATTTTAAAAACTTTCATAAATTAAAAATTATTTACTTTTAATCGGCAAATGAGAGATGATATGTTTTGGTAAGCCTTTGAAACCATTTTGTGATTTTTAGAATTACTAAATTAAATTACTAAATTACATCATTTGAGCCTCCATTTTCTCATTTACAAATGGGAATTATACTACTATTTACTGTAACTTCTTTTGAGAGTGGGTACTAGGGATTGATGCTTAAACATTGAGAAACATTTCCAGTCCTTTTTATTTTTTCATTTTGAGACAAGATCTTGCAAAGTTGCTTAGGGTCTTCCTCAGTTGCTGAGGCTGACTTTGAACTTACAATCCTCCTGCCTCAGCCACCTGAGATAACTGGGATGACAGGTATACACCACCCATGCCCAGCTATTTACTGAAACTTTTGCCATGAGATTTTAATGTTTCAGAATAGCTGTTGTGCATAGAAAAGACCTTATGACTATTGTGAATTTTCAATTGATTTTCATTTTATGAAAATTGAAATTTTTGATCATGTACTTTTCCTTCAGTACATGAGAAATGCATGTATGGAAATACCTTATTAATTTTTACAATTAATATGTGTTAATCATTGCAAGTAAAAAATTTAAAAGTTAAGTCAAAATGTGTAACTTAATTCTAGTTTTTAAAATATTTTTTTAAATTGAGCATATAAAATTATATTAATCACTTCAAACTTTATTATTTATAGTTTTTGTTACATTTTAAAAACATCTTCATTTTCTTTTAAAATCTAATTTTTATTTTCTTAATTAAGTACATTAAGTCCTGATGTAGCAAGAAAAAACTCCCCAAATCTAATCAATTGTATATATGTATAAATGTAGTAAATGTCAAAATCTCTTAAGCACTATACTACTATTGTTAACCAACTAAAATAAAAATTCTCGTGCACAATTCAAAATTTACAAAAATTGTAATTCAAAAATTACAATTCAGTACTTTCTTTCTCATTTCATTCAGAAACTTTCCCTCATGCCCAACGTGTCGTATGTATAGATAGAGAATGGTGCTATTGTGTCCTCAGTTACTCCCAGTGTTCCATGATTCTGGCCTCAGAAACTCCCTGTCATTCACATCCAGCCCTCTGCTCCAGAAATTATATTTACATTCATGTAGGCTTTTACCTTGGGCTTTTTAGGAACCAAATCATGCTGCTTTCTCACATAAAACTAATTGCAAACCATAAGCAACCTGCAAGTCATTTTCCACATATGGCTTTAAGCAACATTTCATTTGTCCCTTAATGTACTTGTTCACTAATTTTTCTTAAAGATGCAAGACTAATCTCACTACCCAGATTATAGAAGGATTTGAAAGTCAGGCAGAGGACTTTAGATTTAATGATGTAGGAAATAGGAAATAATTGAATTTTCTGAGGCAGGAAATAGGAAAACAGCATGATGTCGTTATTGTAGGAAAGAGTGTAGGATTTTTTGTCAGACCATCCTGGATTGGAATCCTGCCACCACCAGTGTGGCCTTATGGTTTTCATCCGTCGATGAAGATCACACTGCCCCCTTCTTGGGAAATCTCATTCATTCATTGGTTCAACAAGCATCAGGTTCCTGCTGTGTATTAGTTATTGCTGAACAAAACAAACTCAGTTCTGGATCTCACTGTTCTCATGGTCTAATGACAAATTCAGAAATTATGCAAGAAAAGAAGCAAATTAATCAGGAACCGTTGTGGTAAGGGCTCAGAAGGAAACGAATAAGCAATAGAGAGTGATGGTGTGTAACTTAAACTGAGTGGTCAGGGAATTCGCTGTCTAAAATAGTGACAAGTAACAAGGAATAAATGAGAGAAAGAATTTATCATTGAGGATTCTCCCATGTTCCTTGGCCTTTAGTATTTCAATGACCATGGCATCCACCTATGGAACCCTAAACACTGTTTCAGCCTGCATTCAGCGCAGCCTGGAAGGACAGAAGAGTCAATGCCCCCAGGGACAGCCTTCAGTCATTGTCAGAGAGGAATAGGAGAATAAACAGCACACCTTCCTTGCCCCTCTGGGGGGTCACCCTGAGGCATAGTCCACACTGTTTCCTTAGAGTCCCCTGAGTCCCCCAGAGTGATATTTTTGTTTCATTACATTCCTATTGCTGGCTTCTTTTCCTTCTCTATTTCTTTACTCTTATATTGGTGTTTGTGAGTCCCTTTCACAGAAATGATATAATTTCTAAACGTGGTCTCAGAGTCTGCTTCTGGGGAAAAACAATCTGAGAAATATACCACCCTAATTACATAGGATAATGTCAAGAATAAAAATACACACTCAGAAAATGCTAGTTGTTCTTTTCCTCACACGTGTCCACTTCCCACGGCACCGGCACCTTGCAAGTCAAATATGTATGATAGAAATGTTTTAGAAAGTCCTACCTAGACTACGTTATGGTCTTGGGGGTTAGATATGTTAGTCATAGAGATCTAGGGAAAAAAGGAACTATTGCTGTACAACTGATGACATTCAATAAAGATCCAGACAGATCAAAGTAAGATGCTGGTGGAATTCAGTTATAATGGTCACTTTGTGACTCTTTTGTATCCCTCACTACACATTTTAGACTCTTCTGGACCATACAGTTCTAGGAAGTGGTATAAGAGGGAACTGATGCAATAAAAAGATATCCCTGGTTAAGAGAAATTTTACACATTATTAGATCAATAAAGTAGGCAGAGATATCAGCAAAATGTTCTCTGAATTTAGGAATTGTCCTCTTCTCTGTCACACCAAGTAGCAAGCAGTACGTACCAGCTAGCAATGTGGAACGGCCCCTGATCTTCACCAGCACCCTCAAAGCCACTATTTATACACATAATGCATAACATTAAATAAAAATGTGCTTTTGATGTAAGTGCAGTTTTAGGTCATGTATTCCTGTCCTCTCTTAGAACTCATTACCCACCTCTAAGCTAGCATTTAACAGAAAATCTAGTCTCTCTTGGCTCTTGGAAATTTTAAAAATTGATTGTCTACCAGGGCCTACAAGGTCTTTCTCTCTGATCTCTTCTTGGGCCAGCCTCCTTCCTAATCATTAGGTTTAGGCATGTTGACTATCATTTAATTCCTCAAAATATGCTATACCATTTTTATTTCTTTTTTATTTGTTCTAATTAGTTATACATGACAATAGAATGCATTTTGACACATTGTACACAAATGGAGCATAAACTTCTCATTCCTCTGGCTCTACATAGTGCCAAGTCACACCAGTAATGTATATAGGGTAATAATGTCTGTCTTATTCTACTGTCCTTCCCATCCCTACCACCCCATCCCTCTCCTCACTCCCCTCTGCACAATCCGAAGTTTCTTCATTCTTCCTACCCACCCACCCTGACTATGAGTCAGCATACACTTATCAGAGAAAACATTTGGCCCTTGGGTTTTGGGGATTGGCTTATTTCACTTAGCATGATATGCTCTAATTCCATCCATTTACCTGAAAATTCCATAATTTCATACTTCTTTAAGGCTGAGTAATATTCCATTGTATATATGTACTACATTTTCTTTATCCATTCATCTGTTGAAGGGCACCTAGGTTGTTTTCATATTTTAGCTAGTGTGAATTGAGCTGTTTTAAACATTGATGTGGCTGCATCACTGTAGGATGATGATTTAAGTTTTTTGGGTACAAAATGAGGAGTAAGATAGCTGGTTTTCTGAGGAATCTCCATACTACTTTCCAGAGTGGTTGCACCAATTTGCAGTTCCACCAGCAATGTACAAGTGTACCTCCCATTGCATCCTCGCCAACACTTATTATTGCTTATATTCTTGATAATTGCCATTCTGACTGTTTTGAATGTTGCTCCTTCCTCACAAAAGAATTCTTATCAAACGGCTAGGTATCTGTTTAAATGTCACCTCCACAATGAGATTTTCCCTGACTACTGTCTCTGAAAAGATGTATCAGCTTTTGCTTCAGTAATGCATTGTAACAATGAAACAAATCCCAATGGTATGCAATAATGCATATTTGTTTAGAACAAATTCTGTGGTTTGGTTGAGAGTTTGCTGATCTAGACAGGGGACTAGACCTGGGGACTCTGCTAGACTCATTTAGGCTTGTTCATGTCTGGATGTCACTTGGAAGCCAACTCATCTAAGGAGCCTCTACTGATAAGACTTTGCTAGCTCCATAGGTCTCTTTGCCTTCTTCTTGAACTAGTGGGTTAAACCTCAACATGTTCATTTCACACCCCTTAATATGGTAGAGGTGTAATACACACATAGGCCTTTTGAGACTCAAAATGGCCTACCATTACTTCCACCTATTCTTTTGGCCAAAGCAGTAACAACATTAAGTCCAACATTGTACTATGTTCCTTGCATGGAAATATGGTGGGAGGGCAGAAATGAATATTTCTAAAAAAATAATCCTATTTTACAATTTGCTTCCTCTGTAATTCCAGTGCAGAAAACTCTGTTTCTTCCCCTAAAAGCAATTTTACTTCCTATAATCATTTGTTTAGAATCTGTTTGGCTCATGACAATTTTGTTAAACCAGAAGGAATAGACTATGCTACCGTAACACATTAAACCCTAAATTTAGGCCAGAAAACCTTATTTCTCCCTCATGTCACAGTTCAATTCAGATTAAAAGAACTTCCTCCACTGAAGTTATGTCATCTAGGACTTTTCAGTCTACCAAAGAAGAAGAAGACAAAAAGATCTGAGATGAGTTTTCCAGGTTCAGCCTTAGAAAATGGTCTCTATTACATTCACCCACCATTGGCTAAACATTCAATCACTTGGCCCTAGTATAGCTACAATGGGAGATAGGGGTGCAGAGAAATTCAGTCATATATATATATATATGCAAGACTGCCAAGATTATAAGGTCTTTGTTGCAATCACCATAGTGCCCGACAAATGGAAATTCTTCATTTGTTGAATGAATGAATGAATGAATGACATCTGACTCCACAGCCAGTTTTCTCATCTATGAGAAGAGTCATGATGCTGATATAACAGAATCATTATGAAGAATAGAGGAGTAATCTGTATGATAGTAAATCATTTTCTAGAAAAGATATACTGTCTAGGGGCCTCTTAGATTATTCATTTCTATTTCAAAAATGTATAAGAAATGCTGTTATTGCATATGTGTTATCATTTATAATAATAATGAGGAAAATTGGTGATTTATGAAACTGTGTGCATGGATTTATGAAGCAAGACTTCTAAGTTTCATTTCTTAAGATAATGATAGGGACAAACTAGAAAAAGTCAAAACCAGAGACCTGAAACGGAGAAAAGCCAAGGGGTGGCCCCATCTGGCCCAGTCTTCCCTGCAGCGTTAGGGCTTCCTGCTCTTGCCCTCAGCACTCTGGCCAAGCAGCTCTGTACTGGTCTACTCCTTTCCCTTTCCTGTATAGTTTCAGGGACTTAGAAAGGAGAGTGTATGTGAAGGCAAAGATGAAAGCCTGACAGAGATCGACAGCTTTTGCCAGGTATTTTCTCATTTTTAACTGAGTTTAAGACAAAACTATATCCATGGAAGAAACTTATGGAATCTTAGCATAATGACTGAAATTTAACTAAAATTTAATAACAAGTTTCTGGAAAAATTTCATATCTGTCTTTAAAGATGTTCTGCTTCAAGGACCTCTGTTGCACCCAGATTTCATGAGTCCAGTGTTGAGTGCATGGGCTCCTGCTTGGAAAAGCCCTCCAACTCTGAGTATTCTAGGTTGAACACCAGCAAGATATGACAAGTGCTAATGAATTTCTAAAGATACTGAAAACCTGCAAAATATAGTAGATTCTCAATTGTTGAGGATGGATGTAATATATTCTTCCTAAATTAACAAACTGACTATGGCTATTTAATTTTTTTCCAAGCCTCTAATTCAATCTAAATATTTTCTCTATCATAATTCTTGCTTTTGATAATTCTTATCAAGTTTATTTGATATGCCATGCCTGTACTTCATTAGCTCCTAACGTATCACTGGCTTCAATAGTCAGTGACTATTAGTAATCATGTCACAGAAGCCCTAAGAGAATGTTAACCATGAGACTAAGTTCAAGTTCTTAGCCAATTCAGTATCTGTTTCAAAGCATTCTTGACATTTTCAGTCCCCTGAATTTTTCATTTATGCAGCATTGGGAAACCTAAATCCAAAACTTCTATGTTATTAAGTATAGCCACCGTTACCCTCTCCACTTGAAAGGTTAATTTTAATGAATGTTTAAACGTTTGCATTAAATAATTGTATTTAAATATAATTGAAATGTGTAGCTAGAATCATAATGCTTGACATCCAAATCTTTCCTATTTACTGTGCAATCATACCTGGAGTGCCGTAGTGACATGTTTTAAATATTGCAGTCTACAGAGCCACACATGGTGATTAGAAGCATAACTGAACAAGATCCCTTGCCCCTGGGAAACCATGTTTTAAGTAGGAGCTTATACCCAACGGTCTTTTAACATGTACTTTCTCGACTTCTGAGTAGCTTGTTGGGGAAGCAGGTCAAACAGGGGGCAAGTGCAGCTTGGGTCACAGAAAGATACAGAAAGTGCGGAGGGCAGAGGGCAATGATAAGGAAAGTGTGCTACTGAGATTTAGCATCTCCCCAAGTGTTCAGGGGGTGGGTTTCTTTCCTGTCGCCATTTACATATGGCTGAGGCCAGGTTTTATTTGTAGAACGATGAGTAAAAAAACTGGAAAGCAGAAATGACACAAAATGGGAGTTATAGCCTAAAGCAAGGAACCTTTTAAAAGGCTTTCACCCAATATTCCCCTAAATAAGCTCTCTCCGTAAGTCTTTTCAAACAGACTTCCACCTGGAGGCCCAGGCACTTAGCCAAGTGTGCCCTGGACCAACCTGGACAGAGAGAGCACTTTAAAAAACCACTAAAGAATCAACCAAATGAAAAACACCCCACTTTAATGTTTAAATTTTCAGGCATTTTATTGGATTTAGATGAAGGGAACCATTCAGGGTGCTGTGCTGGCCTCTATCCTAACCAAAAATGTTTTCTATTGTTGTTTTTTAACATTAGCCATTGCAGAGCCCAATCCCAGTGATCTGCAGGACACAAAGCAAACCTACTCATCCTTAACATAATATAATATCAGCATCTACTGTTCTAAGTTCAGACGTGTGCTCGTTTCAATATATTAAATGGTGATTCTGCCTGAATGTACAGGGGCAATATTTATTTTCAACAAAATGGCAACAAGACTGTAAGAAACAAGAATGTGGGAGTTTATTTTAACCATATCACTTTCTTGGGTACTGGAATAATGTGTAGATTTAGTGGTACTTATTATAATAAAACAAAATAATAACAAATAATCTTTCTCCTAAAGAAGAAGTTTAGCTTGTAAGAACTTACTTCATGTAGCTGGTGTGGTGGTAAGTGCTTGTAATCATAGCTCTTAAGGGCCTGAGACAGAGGATGCCAATTCGAGGCTAGCCTATGCAATAGAGCAAGATCCTTTCTCTAAATGAAAAACAAAAAGGGCTTTGTATGTATTCAGCGGTACAGTGCTTTTCTAGCTTGCTTAAGGACCTAGGTTCAATCCCCTGTAATGCAAAAAAAAAAAAAAAAGAAAAAGAACTTAATGTTCATTATTTAAAAAAAAAAACTATGAAAGACTTAAATTCTACTATTAACTGCCATTTTACAGAAAAGGAAATTAAAATAGCTGATTGCTATTTTTGAATTTGTAGAACTAAGCTCTATTAAATGGTATGTAATCAAACTGTAGAGTGACCGTTTCATTAATTTCAGCTATGTTCCTGATCATTATGGCTAACTCTTTGTTATTTAAATTGTACACAGTTAGACTATGCATGGGATCTGACATGAAACTGATCAAAAGGCTTTTGAATTCTGGGGAATAAACAGAATGGTTAAACATTATTTCAGCCTCTTACCCCAAAGAAGGATCACCAGCACAAGTAATAATAATAGCTGACTGCTTATTGTGTCTCAGATATTGTTGTTAGAGTTTGCCTGTACAATCTCCCCAGTAATGTTGCTAATTTCTGGAACTTTTCCTGGCTCCTATTATCAGCTCCAATGCTAAGCTCAGGCAACAAACATCCTCAAACCAAATATTTCTTTTTAGAATTTACAAAAAGAAGAATATGCAAAGTGATGTGTTACATGGAAGGGCCACAGCCTTCCACCAGTTCACCTTGTTTCTTGACTCTATTAATTCTGTCACTATGACCAAATACCTCAGATAATCAATTGTTAGGGAGGAAAGGTTTATTTTGGCTCATAATTTCAGAAGTTTCAGTCCACAGTTGCTTTCTCTGTTGTCCTTGGGCTTATGGCAAGACAGAGAAGGTCATACTGAGCTCATATGTGTGGTGGGAAGCTACTCACCCTCATGGCTCCTAGGAAGCAAAGAGGGAAAGAGAGAGAGAGAAGGTGGGACTCCAATATCCCCTTCAGGTGTACACTCCCCAATAACCCAACTTCTTTCCTGTAGGTCCCCCTGCCTAACGGTTCCACTACCTCCCAATAGTGCCCTGGGCTGGACACCAAGCCTTTAACACACTTAGCCTTTGGAGGACATTTCAGATCCAAACTGCAACACTGACCTGCCCTGTCCCCATCAGAAGATTTTCCTTCTGCCTCTCTGGACTGTGTTGAATCTCTGTGTGTTGTGTTGAATCAGCTGTATTGAATCTCTGCTGCTACACCAACAGAACAGACACACTGAGGAACTGTCCCAGTAAAACCTCTCCCTCTAAAAGGAATTCTCAATAGAATTTTCAACAATAGAATTTTTTCAAAAATAGAATTTTCTCTATCTTAATACACAAGTGAATTAATGCAAAAAAAAACAGTCTGCAATAGATTATGCTGAATTTTATAGACATACAAAGATAAATCATGGAAAAAAGCAATCTGTAAGCTACAGTTTAGTTGTTTGATGTGAAGAAACACAAGTAACTATTATCTGTGATAAAGTGTTATGAGAGAGAAAGCGTAATGGAAATTGAAAAGAGACAGCTTACATGCATTTGAGAAGAATAGAGAAAGGCTTCCTGGAAAAGGAAATTTTTATCTGGACTTTGAAGGAGTGGTAAGGCAAGACTTGAAGATGTCAGTTGAAGGGCAGTCCCAGGGGATGGAGTGGTGTGAGCCACAAAGATTAAGTGGGTGGGGTGGAGAAGAACACAACCAGGGTAGTAGCCTGATGGCCTATAGTGTATAGAAAAACTGCCCAGTGTAAAGATGGAGCCAGAGAATTCGTTTGTAATTTGAGAGACATGATAAGGAATCTAGATTTTTTTTTCTTTCTTCTGTAAACAGCATCAAGACTAAAAGGACTTTAAGTCCCATTAAAATCTTAATTTCTCTCCTTTTTTTGTGGTTGTTAGTTACTTAAATTCATTTTTTAACTGATACATTCTCTCTCCCTTTAATAATGTATTTGTAATAAGAAAATTGCTTCAGACTAAGCACAGCATTTTCCAAGCTTTATTTATTCTAAGACTGTGCATTTCAAATAAATAAATAATTGCATCAATTAAATAACATAACCTCTGCATTTTAACTGCAATTTATATGTTGCCACTATAGTTTTTATTTTCTAAAATGTCCTTTGGGATTCTCCTTTCAAGAAAGGCTTTTTATTATCACAGTTCTGCTGGATGCAAATGGCTTTATTAAAGCAGATTTTGAATATGTTGTCTTTTTACTCCCCTTTATAATGTTTTTTTATTTCTTGTATTTGAAGTGCTGAGGTTTGAACTTGTACATGCTAGGCAAGTACTCTACCAATGAACTGAACACCTAACCCAGTTTTAAATTTTTTCTGATTGAAACATTGCACTAAACAATGAGCATAATAAATCTTCCTTGATAACTCCTGAAGCACCCTAGGCCCAGCCTGACTCTGTACATGAACTAGGTACTTTTATGTTCTTCTATATGTTCCCACACTTCCAACTTACACATTTAATAATCATATAGTGTTTTGGGTTTATAGAGATGTAAAGACTTTACACTGAGTATTTAAATGCATTTTTTTTGAGAGAGAGAGAGAGAGAGAGAGAATTTTTAAATATTTATTTGTTAGTTTTCGGCGGACACAACATCTTTGTATGTGGTGCTGAGGATCGAACCCGGGCTGCAAGCATGCCAGGCGAGCGCGCTACCGCTTGAGCCATATCCCCAGCCCTAAATGCATATTTTTAAGGTGTATTTTTTTTCTTTATTTCCCATATACCATGGGGTAGTAAATATGTAGAGTACAATTTCAATATAAAATTAATGTGTCTAGGGGCTGGGGTTGTGGCTCAGTGGTAGAGCACTCACCTAACACATGTAAGGCCCAGAGTTCTATCCTCAGCACCACATAATAGGTAAATAAATAAATAAAGGTATTGTGTCCAAATACAACTAAAAAATAAAAAAATAAAAATGTGTCTATTTACATTAATCTCATGGAAATCACTTTTATAAAATAAATGTGATTATCACCAATGCCTATGGGTATTTTGGGTTCAGTTTTGTTTGTTTGTTTAACATATTTTTATTGAGACATAATTGTTATATGTATTCTTAGGGCACATTAAGGCAACTCAATACCATGTGTAATAATATTTTAGGGTAATAAGCATTTTCATCTCCAAGCATTGTTTTCATGTTCTGGAGATGTCACATGCAAGTCATTTTTAACTATATCAGAGATTATTTAATAGTTACCCTACTGTGCTATGGAAAACAGAACCAATTCCTCCTGTGTTTTGGTGCCCTTTATTGACTTCCCTTCATTCACCCACCCCCTTGCCCTTCCTAGTCTGTAGTGGCCTCTATCCCATTCCATTTTTTTTATGAGATTAACTTCTTAGTTTCCACAAACTGGTAAGAATGTGTGGTGTTTATCTTTCTGGGTCTGGCTTATTTTTCTTAACATAACATCCTTCACTTCCATCCATGTTGCTGCAAGTGACAGTACTTCATTCTTTATGGCTGATTAATATTCCATTGTGCATATATACCACATTTTCCTTATCATTCACCCACTGATGGGCATCTAGGTCGATTCATTATTTTAGCTCACACTCTGAGTGGTGCTGCAATAAACATGGGACGGCAAGTATCTTTTTGGTATAAGGATTTCATCTCTTTGGGACAGATACTCTATAATCATTGGATCATACATTTGTTCTATTTTTAGTTTTTGAGGACTCCCTATACTGTTTCCCACAAAGGCTCTGCTAGTTTACATTCCCACTGACAGAGTAAGAGTTTGTCTTCTTCTGAATCCTTGCCAGCATTTATATATTTTTTCCTTTTAATGATATCCATACTAGCTGAGGTGACATATCTCATTGTGGTTATGATTTGCAGTTCCCTGCTGATTAGTGAGATTAGCAGTATTTTCATATGCTTGCTGGTCACTTGTATGTCTTTTTTGAGAAATGTCTATTCAGTTATTTCAATTAGAATACATGAAACACATTGAACTATGACCACGTGTTTAAGTAATAACTGGCAGTGTCGGAGCAGTTTGCTTTAATAATCTTGGGGAATTACCAAATCGGCATGCAAGGTACTATAGTGAGAATACAAAACGATTCAAGTGGGATCATTAGAGGAGAAGGTAACACTGACTTGTAAGAATCTAAACTATGAAATAATTTCAAAGAAATTATGTTATAATTTTCAAAATGATGAAAGTTTATTTTACATTTAATATTTAGTTTTGGGGAATGAAGCTAGCAAGAAGGCATATCACTAGCCTAAGCATTTTCCTTGTGGGTATTCAAGTGTTGCTTTAAGAAAGAAAGTTAGTATCATTCTCTTCTTACACACTGGAGTTATACACCCACAGCTCAAATGTTTAAAGTGGTAGTGTTTGTGGAATTACTCTGATAGGTTGTATAACCTGCTAAACTAGAAAAACACATCATTAAGCTTTTCACATTCCATTCTGCTTATTATGTTCATTTAGATGCATTTGCTAATAATTTATAAGTGCAGTTTATTAAAATTTTTTAAATTTTCTTTTTTTTTTTTAAAGGAGCCCGCTACATGAAAAAAATGCAAGTCAAAGTGGTCACAACCTAGAAGTCTGCAGAGACAGGAATAACTAGCAAGTAGATATTATGTTATTTTACTATGTTAAGTATATATAGAATTTAGTAGTATTCTGGGGATTTTACTCTATAATGACCAGTCTTATAATTTAAAATTTATACTTAGCAGTATTTGTGTTAATTTATATTACATCACAAAATTAATTAGGAAAAATGCTGGTAATTCTGGATTTTAGGAAACTCATTTTCTGTCAGTAATATTGAAATGATTTTTTGGTCAGAAATATGAGTTTAAATATTGTATCCTCTCTCAGGTTTTATTTTTAGAGCCCTGGTTCAACACTTTTTCTTTCATAAAAAGAGTAAATGAATCTACCCATCTTATGACATATTTAACCACCATGTAAATGTGTTAATTCTTCTCACAAACCATAATAAAAATTATTTTATAATCATGTTTTGAAGAAACAGAGTGAAACTACATTAGCTTTTGAAGGTTATGTTTCGATATTTTGAGGTGATATTAAATGAAATCCATTCACAAAGGAGATTTCCATTTATCAACACACCCTGACATTTTCAAAAAATAAAATTGGAGTTTAATAATAAAACCATGCAAGATTCCAATGAATGGATTAAAAATGGACTTAAGAATGTGGGAAGGGTGGATAAAATTGTTTGAATGGCAAGAAGAATCTTTGAAAATCTCATTGGTCCATATTAAAGGGATCTGAGTTGATTCTTTCTCCTCAACTGTATCAGGAGGATTGCAATCAAATGAGAAAATGCTCAAGATAAAAGGACTTTAGAAAGTATTTACATAAAACATTTCAAATATTTCACCCAAGAAACTAAGTTTGCAATTAGAAACTGATTTTGCATGCTAAAATTATATTCACATACCCATATTCAAACATACAAATATATTTGCACTTTCTTCAGAATAAAACTTAATGCAGTTAGTCCTTAATTTAACAAGTCTTTTCCCAGTAGTAATCATGATTATATTTGCAAACAAAAGTGTATGAGTTCATATCAGTATTCACAATAAAAATAATTTGGAAATTGTTCATAAATATTTTTATATTTAAAATCTTTTGGTCATAGATATTTCTGCTATAGCAATCGGAAAATATGTAAAATTGTGTTTCAGTTGCTTAACAGTACTGCTTTCTAAACAATTATATCAGCCAACAGAACTTTCTTGCTTTTTAATGTTCTTTGAAGGCTTTATGAATGATAAGTCATGGTTGAAAATACCTCATATATAAACTGTATCAAATATTTATACAACTGGAAGCACACATTTTATATACACAATACTATGAAATAACTAACTCATTAGATATGAAAAATACTTTTATAATGTAAATTTTAGTCTTAGTGCATTTGGCTTATAAATGTAGACTTTAACCTTGGATTATAGTAAGGCAATACCTGGTTACACTATGAGGGAGTGGAAAGAAAGTACATCCAAAACTCAAAGACTTTTCAGACAGTTTAGTTGGGCTATTTTTATATTGAAGGAGAAAATTGTGAAAACATGTTTAGAGATACCTTGGTTATCGTTGACATCAGTTTTACCCAGGAGGAAATCAAGATGTCCATTATTTAAAGGGAATTTAGGAACTTTCCAGCAGAATTGTAAAAAAGGAAAAATATATCTCCTAGCAGTATGAGATTAGACTGTTGGGAGGGAATATGGTAGTGAAAGACTAGGATTTTCATACTTGCTGTAATGCAGGTGGGAAATTTTAGAAGTTCAAATTAAAATGGTGGCAGTAGAGATAGAGAAGACCTTGATTTGAAAGAAATATCTTCTTTACCAGATTCCTTGGGGACTTAATTTGGATGGGTAAATAGTGATTCCAATATATTAGATTTGAGACATTAAAATAAGAGCACTTAGCTTCCAGTAGAGGATGTTAAAATGGTAACTTAGGAAGGTTAAATGCACATGCCTTTAGCCTAGCAAAAGAAGGATGATTATGGGATGGTACAGAAAAAGCAAAACTAGAGCTCTAGTAGTGGGAGACATAGGGCTGATGTATCTGGATACAAATGATGGTTGAAGCTACCAGGATTTAATCAAGGAAATCACCTAAACAAAGTGAATGGCTACTATTACCTCAGGTAGAATTCTGAGGTTCATCAATATTCAATCATCAAAGGTCTATTTGAAGGAAGAGGAACCAACCATAGAAACTGAGCAGTAGTCCAGAATAATAGGAGAATTGGCTTTCAATCTTTCTTTAGTTGTTACAAGAAATCAAAGAAGCAGTAAGATTCTAGAGGTCAACAGCGTTAGTGCTGAAAATTTCAGCAGGGGTTGGGAAGGAAGATATTTTCTGAGAAAGAAAATATCTTTTGAACATTGCAGTTGGTAACTGGGACCCCAATAGAGTCACCCAACTTTGAAGGCTAGATGATTTTATAAGTCCTTTTCAATATAGTGCCTTCATTCGTTATCTCCTTTCTACTTCAATTCTAATGATAGAGTTGTATTTTTCAGATTTATCTATGGATAGTTTTATTTTTAATCATATTTACTTATCCTCAGAATATCCTTATTTTAAATACTATAAGATTTTCCATAATTTGGACAGCTAATTCAGTCTGATATTTGAATTAAGGAAATCTAATTGTTGGCTATTCTTTGCAAATATACATGACCTATTATTCCATTTATTAATCTCATAAGTGATTTCCCATGTTAGATTGACAAATATACTAGTGCCTCACAAACAATAATTTCAAGCATTGATTGGCACATAATAGGGATACTTGTAAGAAATGATTAGGTGAAAGAATGAGTCAGTATATTCTTCCACTTGCATTATTCCTACACTTTTTAAGCACTATTACATTGTCTTTGCTGGAAGTACAGAATTATTTGACTGTTTTTGAATCCTTAAATAAATATCTCTAAGAGGAAAATGAGATTATTAAACACTTTTATGTGAGACATTGCATGTGATTCTCATTAGCCCTATTTTTGTCTTTCCCTAGCACTGTAGACTTAATTTTCATGGTTTTAATCAGGGCATAATTGACACCAAATCATTTTAGACTTTTACCAAGGGATTACTCTTAAATATTTGCTTTGCTTTTTTTCTTTTTTTGTCCACAATAAAAATAGATTTATTATTTTATTTTAGGTTACATAAACTGTGCTCACTGTAAAAATATCAAACAGTACAGAGATATATGATAAATAACATAAAAATCAATTGAAAAACCACCCAAATGATAACCACAATTAATATTTACATTACTTAGGGACTGTTATTATGAAATGTCCCTTTGTATCTATAATAATTCTTTTTTGCATTAAAATCTCCTCTCTGGTTTTAGGACAAATATTACCTGCTTTCTTTCCATTGATATTTACATAATTTTTCTTTTTTGCATCCTCCTTTAACTTTTTTCTTCTTATAATTAGTCTCTTAAAATATCACATAGTAGACTTTAAAATAATTTAGCCTGATAATATTGTTCTTTACTTGAAATATATAGTCCATTTTCATTTATAGTTAATTGCTGATATAGTTGGGTTTATATCTACCATGTGGCTAATTATTTTTTCTTTAACCCGTCTGCCTGTATTCCTTTTTGTATCTTTTATGCTTCTTGATGGATTTGGATTAATTAGGTACTTCTTGTTTTCTTTTTTTACCTCTATTAAATTACTAGATACATACTCTTTTACTGTTCTTGGAGTGCATTAGAAATTTTAACATTCATCCTTGACTTATTAGAATCTGACATAAACAGTTACTTTTAGCAATTCTCTGATATTGCTAGAACCTTGGGAAACTTTAGATCTTTCGATTGCTATTATTATTGTGATATATTTTTTCTAGAGATATCTTAAGCCTTGCTCAATACATTTCTGTGATTATTTTTATAGTCTATATTCGTTTAAATTTACCTGCATATTTACCTTTCCATTATCCTTTGTTTCTTCCTGCATATCTGTTAATTGTGTTTATTTCTGAGATTATTTTTCTTTTCTAAAAATTTTTTATTTGTTCTTTTTAGTTATACATGGCAGTAAAAAATATTTTGACATAATATGCATATATGGAATATAACTTCCTATTCTTGTGATTGTGTATAACGTGGAGTTACATGAGTCGTGAATTCATATATGAGCATAGGAAAGTTATGTCCAGTTCATTCTGCTGTCTTTACTATTCCCATCCCGCTCCCTTCCCTTCAGTTCCCTTTTTCTAATCCAATAAACTTTTATTCTTCCCTCACCCACCCCTTATTGTGTGTTAGCATCTGCATATTGGAGAAAACATTCAGCCCTTGGGTTTTTGAGATTGGCTTATTCCACTTAGCATGATAGTCTCCAGTTCCATCCATTTACTAGCAAATGCCATGATTTCATTTTTCTTCATGACTGAGTAATATTCTGTTGTGTATATTTACCACATGTTTTTTATCCATTCATCTGTGAAAATACTTTTTTTTGTTGTTTAAAGAAAATGTCTTTAGTATTTCTTTTGGTGCCCGTGTGCCAAATGTAAATTTTCTGTTTTCTCTCCGAAAATGTTTTATCTTCTTTTGTAAACTTCATTTTTACTTTTTATAGAATTTCAGCACTTTTTTTTTCCGTGCTAAGGATCAAACACAAAGCCTTGCTCAGCTAGCAAGCATCCTACCACTGAGCCACACCCTAGCCCCCAGAATGTCTCTTTTTTGGGAGGGAGGGGAATATACTCAGAAGTGGAAATGCTGACATTCAATAATCCTATTTTTAGTTTTTGGTAACCTCCATACTGTTTTTTTTCTTTCTTTTGTAACTATGTTTATTATCTTGATTATGGAAATTGTTTTACAGGTGCATTTATATGTCAGATGACTGCATTTGCCCCATTTTACATTGCCACCATGGTACACAGGACTTCCGGTTTTTCCAGTGTTCTCACCAACACTTGTAATTTTCTGGTTTGGGGATTATATTTTTGTTGTTATTATTGTTTTTTAGTAGTAGCCATCCCAATAAATACAATACACTATTATTGAATGACACACATTGTATAAAATTTTATTGCCCCCAGGTGATAATGTCTAGGCAAATGAAGTAGCAAAGGTATTCGCTAAACCTTTCAAGTACTGAGATTTTGTAGAACTTGGGTACCCAAGCTAGCCTCTGGCTGTTTGCTGCTGCTGAACTGTAGCATTCTAGGACTTTCAGTGAAAATTCAAAAAGAATCCCCTGTGATTCTCTGTTCATAAGGCAGAGCATTCTGCACTGCTTTTCAGATACTTTAGCAAAAATTCTAGTTTTCTGTGTCATGAAGCAGCAGAGTACAGCCAATGGCTCAAAGTGAGACCAGCTATGGGTGGAGGTTCCTTGGTTCTCCGGTTTTCTCCCCAGGCTCATGAGACTACCTAAAGCTCCTCTTATTTATCTTTTTTCACTGTGGCCTTCCAGAAGACTGAACTAAATTCCCTCTGATTCTATTTTCTTATATAGAATTAGCAAATGTCTCCAGAAAAGGAAGGTGTCTTTCTAGCTCACTTCTTTAGCTCTCCCCACTCCAGAAACTTGACCCAACTAGCCCTGTAACTTCCTTGATTCTCTGATGCATTAAAGTAGAACAATGTTTAAATTTATCCAGTTATTCAGTGGCCCTGTGAAGAAGCATGAGTGCTACAGAAACTACTTTTTCATGCTTTGTTTTTGTAATTACATAATGGCAAAATTTCTGAGTATGTTTACAAGAATACATGTGTCTTATTACACGTGCTGTTTTTATTGAGACTATTTTTGCTTTTCTTTCTTTTATCCATTCTTCTACTCCTTCCCTGCCAATTGTCACTCTAATTTATATGTGTAAATTTATTTAAATTATTGTCTTTATTTTTCTACTTAATAAATTATAAAAATAAACTTTGGAAAATATTTGGGCAATAAGTTATGAAGTTAAACACATACTTAACTGTACAACTCTGCAATCCCATGCCTAGATAATTTACCCAAAGCACATGAGACCTGGACACAAATTTTAGAGTAGCTTTATTCCTAATCACCAAAACCTAGAAATAACCAATATATATTAACAAGTGAATGGATAAGCAAACTAAGTACATCCATACTTAGAATACTGTTCAGTAATAAAAAGAACTAACTTCTGGCACATACAAAAAAAAAAAGGATAAATAGATAAATCTTGAAAGCATTACATCAAGTAAAAGAATCCAGATTCAAAAAGCCATATACTGTATTTACATGATATTCTTTAAAATATAAAAACACAGGTACTAGCTGGGCATGGTGGTACATGCTATAATCCCAGCAGCTCAGGAGGCTGAGGCAGGAGGATTACAAATTCAAAGCCAATCTCAGCAACAGCAAGGTGCTAAGTAACTCAGTGAGACCCTGTCTCTAAAATAAAAACATGCAAAATAGGGCTGGAAATGTGGTTCATTGGTTGCGTGCCCCTGAGTTTAATCCTTGGTACCGGCTCCCCCCAAAAAACCTTAGGTACTGAAATCAGATTAGAAGTTAACAGGGGCTGTCTTAGAGGAAAATGACTGACCACAAAAAAGTATAAGGAGTCTTTTTAAGATAATCATAATATTCTGTATCTTGAATGAGGTAGTCAATATCCAATCATATAAGTTTCTAAAAAATCATCTAACTATAAACCTAAAAAACACTCATTAAAAAAATAGAAAAAATACCAGTATAAAAACTGATCAAGAACTCAGGGAAACCTTTTTCTTTCAGCTAGTACAAACTGATGTGTTCTTTCTTTACTTGTTTTGTTTTTCTCTAAAAATTTACACTCATGGCAAAAACTGGGCAGAAAATAGAGAATGACTACCTGATGTCACATGTGAGCTTCCCAACTATGAACAACCCACACAGCAGTATTACATTTGTGGCAATGATGAACCCCCCTTGACACATGATGAACCATCACCCACAGTCCATAGTTTACATTGGAATTTGCTCTGACTGTTGTGTATTCCATGGGTCTTGATAGTATGTGATGATATGCCCACTACTGCAGTTATACGCAGAATAGTTTCACTAATGCTGCTTAAGTAACCACTTATCTCTTCCTGTCTTCATAGTTTTGCCTTTTCCAAAATGTCATGTAGTTGATACTTCACAGTCCATAGCCTCTTTGGATTGGCTTCTTTCATTTAGTAATAATTTCATGCCATGTATTTATTACTCCTTTCTTTTTTAGCACTAAATAATATGCCATTGCATGAATGTGCCATAGTCTAATTAGTCATTTTAAAATTTTTTTCTAGTTGTAGATGGACACAGTATCTTTGTTTATTTTTATGTGGTGCTGAGGATTGAACCCAGTGCCTCACACATGCCAGGCAGGCGCTCTACCACTAGCTGCAGCCCCAGACCCTAATTAGTCATTCTTAATATAATCTTTTTAATGGCTTCATTAGACTCTATATCTGGATAACCTTTATTAAAGAATCCACTACTTAAGGACAATTTACTGTTACTATATTTTGCCATATAAAATAATGTTATATGAGCTAACTTGAATATATGTCTTTATTTTCTGTTGTTTCCCAAAGGATATAAACCCAGATGGAGACAGGTGCATTTTTTTTAAAAAATGTTTTATTGTGCTAAAATATACACAAGATAAAATACAACATTTTAAACGTTTTTAAGTGTTTAGTTCAGTGACATTAAGTATATTTGCATTGTTTCTAAAAGATCATTTTTAATGTTAATGTATAGTAGCTTGTGTAGTTTAAAAATCTAAATCTTCTTAATGATATCAACTGACAAGAGAATGTCCCAGCCCTATCCTCAACAGTCTCCATCTCTGGAGGGAGATGTGTCAATTTATGAGTTCCTGATAAAGCTTTCTAGAAATAATTTTCACATGTGTAATAATATATACATATACATATATTTTTCTCCTTTTCCATAGAAATCATAGCATATTTAGACATTGTTTAATCCCTAACTTTTCTACTTAATAGAATACATTGAACCTTCCTTCGTAACTATTCATAAAGTACTTACTTATTTTATAAAATTTTGCAGCTCCTTGGTAATATATTGTGTAGTTTTATATTGCTTCCAGCCTTTGGCTAACACAAATGGTACTGCTCTAAATGACCATATACGAGATTGTTTTGCATCTGTACATGTGTATCACAGGAGAAATGGAATTGCCATGTACAATGGTATACCATTTTGTAATTTGGGTAAATTTTACAAAATTGCTCTGTGTAGAGCTTTTCCTGTTTTTACCATTATACATAATGTGGTGAAAGTGACTTTCTAAACTTAATGCATGCATGTTGCACTTAAAAGTGTTGTTTCATTTTTCCACAGTATTGTGTATTACTATCCTTTCCCCACACTGCAACCCTGAAGTAGTTTTTCTCATTTTTCTCACTTGCTGTATATAAAATAGTAGTACATGATTGCTTCAAGTTACATTTTCTCAACTATGAGAGAAATGCAGCATTGTTTCATTCAAATAAGCGTGTGTGTGTGTGTGTGTATACATATATATATGTATATGTGTGTGTGTATATATTGTTCTTTTGCAAGTTTTGTATTTGTATCTTTTGCCTGTGTGTTGACTTTTCTTATTACTTTGTAACTACTCTTTGGATATGCTATAGACCAGCTTATTTCTTTCAAAAGGATTACAAATGTTTTCCTCAACTAAAATTTGATATTGTTTATGTTAGTTTTTGCCAGTTTATATGGCAAAATAAGTCTTTTGTTTTCATAGCAGAATTAACTCTTTCATTTTTGCTCTAATCCTCCCATGTGTAATTAAAATACATATTTAATTACCTGAATGTACTTGGGTTGTTTTATGAATTATAATGAAAACATTTTCTATCATTCTAAATTACTTAATTATTTTCATCTTAATTCATCTATGATTGTAGAATAGTAGCCTTTTAAATTAAGGAACATTTTATCTTTAATATGGAAAGCAAAGATGACTTCATACTTTTATACAATTATTCTGAAAATGTTATTTCTTACATGGGAGATGTCAATAAACACAGTACAACTTCATTTGCTACTTAGCAAATTAAATATGAAAGTAACTGTAAATGCCAAAAATAACAGAGGAATGCAGTTAATTTTTATCTTTCTGAAACTAATTAGTTGTTGGAGATCCTCTGAGTTATTTCTTACTTTCATCCATGTATTACTGAAACGTTTCCACAAATTATTGGGAGGAATATTCAGAAATTAAACCTTCAGTTTTTATTATTATTAAACTTGTTATTTTTATTGGTTTTTTTGCCTTTATACATGTACTTTGTTGTCTTTTTTTTCATTACAATTCTTAATACACATGTATACCACAATTTTTGTATCTCTGTATATAAAGTATGTTGACACCCAATTCAAGTCTTCATACATGTACTTTGTTTAATGATGTCCATCATATTCCACCATCCTTGCTAATCTCCTACCCCTCCTTTTCCCTCCCACCCCTCTTCCCTATCTAGAATTCATCTATTCCTCCCATGCTCTCCCTCCTTACCCAACTATGAGTCAACCTCCTTAAAGAGAAAACATTCAGCATTTGTTTTTTTGGGATTGGCTGACTTCACTTAGCATTATCTTTGAACTCATATTATTTTTAGAGAACCTTATTCTTTACAAGCTACAGCATTAGAAAGTACTTTAGGTTATTCAGGCTTCTATAACATAATGACTTTAAGTAATAGAGGTGAGTAAGCAATAGAGGTTTATTTCTTATAGTTCTGGAGGTTGAGAGGTCTAAGAGCATGATGAACCAGTAGATTTATCATCTACTGGGGACCCCCTTCCTGGTAGTGGATATTTTCTCACTGCAATTTCACATGGTGTAGAGGTGAGGGAATCTCTGAGGTCCCTTTAATAAGGGCACAAATTCCATTTGTGAGGGCTCTGCCCTCATAACTTAATCACCTCCCCAAGATACCACCTCCTGTGACCTCACCTTGAGATTAGGATTTTGACATGTAAATTTGGAGGGAAATTTGTCCTTTGCAGATAGATATTAAAAGTAGAAAGGTATGTGACATGGAAGCCATAGGGCCTAGTGATTTGAAGTGCCTGTTCTGAAGTTGGATTATCTAGTTTAAAATACAATGCCACTTATGACTATATCAAATTAAACATGTTACTCAACCTTTCATTGCTTCTGTTTCCTCATCTGTAAAGATGAGGATAACACAGGTTGAATATCACACATCTGAAATGAGTACCCCACATCTAAAATGAATACCACACATGTGAAATTTTTGGAGCCAAATATGTTTCTTTCAAATGTTGGATTTTTTTCCATATTTTGAAATATTTGCTTATACCAAGTGAGACACCTTGTGTGTGGAACATACATTTATATACAGAATATATAATATGAATATGACAATATTCATAATAATATAAATGAATATGAAATTAATCATATTCATTTATGCCTTATACTCATACCTTGAAATTAATTTAAAACAATAATTTTAATGCACCTTGTGTTTTGACTGCAACATGACATATGAGGTCATTTGGAATTTTCCACTTTGGCGCCATGTCCATACTCAAAAACTTTTGAATTTCAGGGTTTTTTTTTTTTCAGATTATGGATGCTTACCTTGTAATTTTATTTATTTCATAAAACTGTCTAGTTTGTGGCAATAATGCAGCAAACAAAAAATGACAAAACCAAAGTCTTCATAGATGAGGTATTTTGAGCAATATGAAATTTGAAAGTCATAGCAATCTCTGAAATGGATTGAAATAAGCAGAAACACACATAGGACCAACTAGGACACAATAAACAATATTCATAAAACTATAAATGCTCCTCAACTTATCATATAAACCAATAAACCCATGGTAACTTGAAAATATATGTTGAAAAGCATTTAGTACACCTGATCTACCAAACATCATAGCTTAGCAACAGAGCACATAGTTGGAGAATTGGTTGTTTATCCTATGGTCTTATGACAAACTGGAAAGTACAGTTGGCTCCTGCTGTCCAGCATCACAAACTGTATCATACTGCATATCTCAAGTCCAGAGAATGATAAAAATTCAAAATTTAAAGAATGGTTTCCACTAATTGTGTATCACTTTTACACCATCACAAAGTTGAAAAATGGTGAGTCAGTCAAACCACTATAAGTTAGGGATAATCAATGTTTGGGAATCAAGAAACATAAATTAAAATGGTCAAATATATTTTAAAAGAAAGTATATTCAGAACATAAATTATAAACCTATTCTAAACGTTTTTTTAAAAATGTTCTCATGCATAGTTTGTAAAGGAAAATAAGGAATTGTAAAATTGTACAAAAGGCTAATTTATGCTTTTTAATTCTAGTATTTCTATTTTTCAACCAATGTTCATTGAGCATTACCATATGCCAGACACCTTTCTGAGTTCTGGGGAGTTAACAGAAAATAAAAGAGATGAAATCCAAATCGTCATGAAAACTTGTGTGTTTTACAAGAGAATGACAGTTTAGAGCTGTAATTTTGAAAGATAAATTCTAAAAACCATGTAAGAAATAGTTTGAAATAGGGAAAAATGGAAAATGGTGAAATCATTCAGGCGGCTGGTCTTCTTTTAGGATGATAAACCACAGGCACTTATATTTGCAGGTGGCAGAGAAATCCACAAGAATCGTAGAGTTTTGTGATTACTAAATTTTTGTGAAAAAAATCATATCTCTGTATTAAGGCAACTTGCTGCTTTAAAATAAATCCTTTTTAACTGTTACTACAAATCATTATCCATGTATTTCTTTAGTTTATGTGTTTAGTTTTCTTAAAAATGTGATAAACTTATACTATATAAAAAACAGAGTACATAAGTACTTGTGTTTGTCAGAGAAAAATTTAAAATAATATAATTCATGAGCAATGATTTAAAATTGGATACCAGTTCTGATAAGATTGGAGGTGTCATTATATGGGCATAAATTCAAAACCCAAAGAAATAAACTGATGAGAATATTGTCAAGATTCTTCAGATTCTTTGGAGGTACCCAAATGCCAGTGTACAACTTAGGTGCTTAAATGTTATGAATGCTGTGAGTGAAAGAGGAGAGAAAGGTTTAGAAATTAGAAGTGAGATACAAAGCAGCCAGTGCAGAAGAGGAAAGCAGGGAGGCTGACTCTCAAGGCCTCCTTGAGCAAAGAGTGTGACCACCAGCAGCTGCACACTATAGGATCCTGGCCAGACCTACTTTGCTGTGGGGAAGTCTTCAGGAGCCAGCAATCTGACTTCTGCTCCCTGACATGCTCCCATGCCAAGCAAACAAGTTCCTCATGCTACTATATCTTTATGACTGTATTTCTTAGTTTTCTGTGCTGGGCAAATAACTTAACCCTACCCTATGATTCAGAGGGCACTTTTCTTAGCTGAAATTCAGAAACTGCATTTTGTTTAACTATAGCAGGAACCACAAAACTAGAGAGAAAAGGAAGGGCTGAGGACAGGAGAACTGACATTTACTTAATTACTTCTATGTTGTCCAAGTCCATTTATTTATATGCATGTTTTCTTACTACACTCTCATGATATCTCTGTAAGAAAGACAAGAAACTAAGTTGCAGAGAGGTTAGTTGGGGGCTTTTCCATGGTGACCACAGTTTCCAAAGGGGAAATCAGTGTTACAATCTATTTCTATATGACTGGAGAAACCACTTTGTTTCTACTGTATTGCCAGGGGGAAAAAGTTTGCTTGAGAGAAATTGAATGGAGAGAACATCATCAAATTTTATCACTGTAATAAAATCCTACAGAGTCATAAGTTTATGAGATAGGAATAAAATACTTAGTACAACAACAATGAAATGATGACAATAGCAGCACTGATGCCCTTGAACATGGCACATCTGGCTATAGTGTTAGGGGTATGTTGGTGGGGACCACAGTGGCAAGTAGGAAGAATCACTAGCACTGTATCCAGGGTGCAGCTCCAGTGGGTTCCTGAATGTACTACAGAGATCTATGGTGAAGATGTGGATTCATGAATTTTATTATGAAAATGGGAACTAAAGCCAAGGGTATAAGTGAAATTACCCAAGAAGAAGTACAAAAGCAAGGTAAGAAGAGAATTGAGAGTAAAACTTAGGTTAAAATTTTAAAAAATAGAGTTTAGAGAAGTAGTTAGAGGACAAGGCAAAACTGAGTCCACAGAAACAAAAAGCAGAACAAGTACTAATCAGTTACGGAATCTAGTAATTATCATATTTGGGGAAACCATGGAAGAATGTCATTACCTTGTAGATTAAGGAAGCAAGTGGTTTTTGTGCTAGGTTCTTTGGAAACAGTCTCTGAAGTGAAGATTTGTATGTTGGAGGATCATTGAGCAGCACTGGGTAGAGAGAAAAACTGAATAGGCAGCCGAGAAGACTCAGTAGAGCTTGGGCATAACACTGGAACTGGGGAAGCCCTTGAGAATGTGCCAAGACGAGGCAGGGCAGCTGGGCTCTTCATCAGCACGTCAGTCACTGTAGGGTGTATCCTGAGTCAGGTAAGTCCTTCCTTAGAGGGCAGTACCCCCCAGAGAGGGGTGCAGCAGGGAGCCATTAGTGGGTAGCCTGCCAGCAGCTGCAGGGAAAATGAATTATTCCATTCTGCAAGGGGATCCAGCCAGGCTGGTGAGTACCACACAGTATGCTGAGAGCCTGGGAAAAATGAATGTGAAAGCCAGGCTACTATTTTATATACTTTGCTGGAAGGGAGTTTTATTTAGCACTGCAGCCACTCATCCACTCTTCCAACCTCTTCCCCAACACCATCTTGCCAGCCCAATTGCTTGACTGACATTTTCTTTTTAGACACTTCATTACTTATTTATCCTTCCGTTTTGTAGCTGTCTTTTCTTTCATTGCTCTCCCTGAATTGTCACTCTTAGTTTATGTGTACCTAAGGAACAGTGTAAAGTTGAGGTGGGTTCCTCAGGCCAGCTCTGTTAACAAGCGTTATCAGAAGGAAGCCTTCCTGTGAAAACGTGAAATTTAAGAACCTAGAAATTACAAGCCAAGATTTGCTGCATCACTTCAAGGCTCTGAAAGCATTGAAGAATCTTTTTTTTACATATTTTATGTAGGGTTTTATAATTTCTTAGAAGATGTTAAGTGTACAGGCTGTAATTATAAATATGAAATCTTAACCATGATCTCACGTTCAAGAATATAGAAAAAGGTTAAATAGAAGCTATTGATCATTTTGGCAATTATTAATTTATGGCAGCTGTGAGAGTGGGATGCTTTAAAAAAATAGTTCCCAGGAGAGGTTCCACTTACATTATCTTGTCAACCATTTCTGTCACCCTGCATTTTTATGTTCCCTATAGTTTCTTAATATAATACCACCTATCTCTGTCAGTCACCTGGGATGTATATTAACTGGCAGTTTTATTACCTTTTTCATAACATATAGGACCATGGCTTTATTTCTCTTTTAAAATTATCAATACAATAGTTTAATATTAAAGATATATTAGTGACAGGCTCTTTCAAAACCATGAAATTCTATAATAAATCCACATTTAATCAAAAACCAACCCTAGCCCCTCCCCCCCAAAAATCCAAAAGCATGTAACAGCTTTATTGAAATCTAAGTAGAAATTGTTTGAAAAAGGCAGATTTGTTCTTGCTTTGAAAATACCATATAAACATCAAAAAAAAAAAAAAGGAAAAAAAAAAAGTCATTCCCATCTGTCAGATTGCCTGGAGAATGCATTTAACAAGGAATGAAGTTACATTAAAGGCCATAAAATATGCAACAAGGGAAGAAAGAATAAAGCTATCCTGCAGTTCATTGGCTTCACCTACTGTGCTGGAATTCCTTGTGAACAAGACAGATTGGGTAGTTATTGCTACATCAAAATATCTGCCACCATAGAGAGTAAGAATTGGGAACAGAATACTGGACTACATATTCCAGCTCCTTCCATGATCATTAACCAAGGAAATGTGAAAATTAATCACATTTCCTTTCATTTTAAAGGAGCATGTCAACTTTTCCCAACAGGAAAAAAAAAAAAAACTTTTTTAAAGTCAAGGGACCTGCAAGTCCATTAATATTATTAACAATTTGGCAGTGAAAGAAGTGAACCTTGACTTAAAATTTTGCAGCATTGCTCAAAGGAAAAGGAAGAAATTGCTTAAGGGAGTGTTTATACACTGGATAATGGCAATTGTATAAACTCACTATTGTTTTATCAAAATGTCAAATCCACACAAAAAAATAAAGCTCATTTAAAGGACGCTAATGGAAAATAAGCTGCTCTTAGCCCTTGGTAAAAAAAAAAAAAAAGACATATTTAGACACTCCTTTCAAAGGCAGCTGGCAGCTTTTTGCTTGAATTGTACTTTTGAAAGGTGTTCACTTTGCTCTCAAATAACAAATTGGAAAAACATTATCTGGCACAAAATGTTCAATGTTAAACTTATTCAAAGTGGTCTCCATCTGTGAATGTTAGCAAATCTATCCAAGAATTCTCTATTGATGCATTTTGAAGACAGGAGAATAACATCAGATGTTTTGAGCAGTTCATAAGCACTTAGGGACTAGGAACAACACTACTAAACGATCTTGCAAAAGGTAATTTGGTATTTCTAAGTATTACATGAAAATGTCCTCTCTACTAACCTTAAGTTTTCTGAGGTTAAAGGAGAATAATAGCATATTTATTGCTAACTATTAGAAACACAGGACAAATTAATTGCTTGATTTCTTTTATCCCAACTGTGGAATGATTGTTTGAACCATTTAATGCCTAGATAATATAATAAACTAGAAAAATAATCTTTCAATTAAAAATGTTTTATGAGTTTTATAATTTCAATTTAATGATAATAACAATCAGATAATTTTTAAAATACTGACTTTCTTTTGAAAGGTCTAGAGCATAACTACCAAAAAAAAAAAAAAAAAAAAAACAACCAAACAAACAAAATAGTTTAGTACTTTTTTTAAAGAAACCAAACATTTAACACTATAGTAAATAAACAGATTTTTAATTTTTTTTACATTTTTAAAAAGTTAGGTCAACAAATGTAGATAGCTAATTATCCTAAGGAAGATAGAAGCATATAAGTATGTCTAAAATATGACTCACTGAGAAATCCTGAAAGGTTTGACAATTTAGTAAAAAGTACTTCTGAAAGCATAGAAATAAAGAATGTAGATATCTTGCCCAAATTTAGGAACAGCAACAATTTTAAGATCTATATGTGAATATTTTGTTGTGAAGGAATGAAATGAACAGTTTCATATCGATAAACAGAGACCATAATCTAGAAAAAAATTAGATTTAAGTGAATATATTAATGGAATTACTTTCTGAATAAAAGATAGAGAAATTTCAGTGCCCAATAATATTTAATATATATTTACAATATGTTGATACATATTTACAATATTTTACAATATATATTTATAATATTTTAACTATAACTTCTGAAAAATGAATGAAGAGTTGACCCATCTCCTTTTTATAAACAAAAACATGTTAGTTTTCTTGAACTAAAATTTAGATGTGAGTGAAGACTGAATTGCAATCAGCATGCTCCTTTGAGATGTATGTTTGCTAAAATATACTTCTACAGAATAAACCACTTTAAGAGCTTAGATATAAAACATTTTTTATGGTTAATTGACATCCTGAAAAAGTGGAAATTAGTGGCTGAGGAATGGATTCAGAGCTCTGTACCAGTCAAATGTGAAAGGGATAACTAACTCCTAGGAGATTCCAGAGTATGAAGAAATCCAGGTATGTTTTATAGAAAAGATAATTTAATGAATGACACATGGAACCTGTGTTTTCTTATCTATTTAAGATGGTATACTATTAGATAATCATAAAAGTGTGTACTGATGTGTTCTATTACGGGGATGTTTTTTTAAAAAGTGATTTGACTTGGGTCATGTGGTTACTTAAAGGAAGATGGGGGCTAGAATTCAGGTCTTCTGACTCTTAATCCAAAACACTTTAATAGAATTCTGGCAGGATTCCTGATGATACTTGATGTTCCCTGTTAGACATGCAATTAAGCTTATAATTGGTCCTTGTTCCACTTCTCTGTGAACATAACTTTCTTCAGATTCTATGAAATGGCACATTATTCACTCAGGGACAGAGAGTGTAAAATTAAGTCAGCGAAGTAATTTTATTTAAGTTGTCCAGAAAACAAGAATAATAACATGACTTGATTATTTCTTATTTTCAGCTCATGTTTCCTTGTTTGCATTAATTGCGTACCTGATTCATCCTTGTTAGGTACAAGTGACTCCAAATTTATTTTTTATGTTATTCCTGAAGAATCAGAAAATTTGCTGTAAATTGGCACCTCCAATGATTGAGATGCCATCATACAGTGCGTGTCCATGGTCAAAGAAAATGTTAATGTATCTATAAGCTATTAAGAAAAACTCCTATTAAAATTTTAGGTACCTTTATCTAACTTATGCACATGTACACAAATGAGAAAAGATGATTCTAAATATACAATTTATTCAGATTTTTAGCTTTTAATAATGTATGGCGATAAATTTCTCTCATTAAATATAATCAGTTTTGAATTTAAAAATAGTAATATGAGTTTGACTTAAATATTATCTCTGATGAATGAGAGCCAAATGAACCAGAGTAGAATTAATATAACCAATATAACCAATGTGAATATTTTTAAAGCTTTATTTTATAATTTACTTTTAAAATTTTAATTTTAAACATCTTTATTCTGTATATTTAAGGTACATAATATAATGCTATAATATATATTATATATAATGTTATGATATATATGTGTGTGTGTATATATATACATGTGTGTGTGTGTGTGTGTGTGTGTGTATATATATATAATGGAATTGTTACTAAGTAAAACAAATTAACATAGTCATCATCTCACATAGCTACCCATTATTCTTCCCTGTGGGAAAAAAGCTGTAATATCTTCATTTAACACAATTCCTAAAAACAATGTATTGTTATTAACTATAATACTCATAGGTTAGATTTTTAAATTTGTTTATTTTACGTATCTGTTTTCCAGTGTCCTTTGACCTACCTCCTTCCATTCCCCACCCTTTCACCCCTGGTTTTAACCAGTTTTCTTTACTATCTCCATGTATTTGAGTTCTTACATTCCATATATAAATGAGATTATGTGATACTCTTCCTTCTTTGTCTGGTTTATTTCAGTTATCATATGCCTTCCAGGTCCACCCCTGTTGTGGCAAAGGGCAGAATCTCATTCTTTTATAGGGCTAGATAATATCTGTGTGACAACTCAATATATATGGATTAAAACAATATGTATGAATTGGAATATATGAATGAACACAATATGTGTGAATTGAAAACACAATAACATACAGATTTTACTTTCAGATAATCTCTGTAAATATGAAAGCCAGATGAACCAGAGTAGAATTAATATAACTAATATAAATATCTTTTTAAAAGTTTGCTTTATAATGAATTTATATATATAAAAATATATATGTATGTGTATAATATATATATATATATATATATATATATAAAATCTATGTAAAAATACATCTCTATATACCCATAGATATACTATGTAATGCATATCTACATACATATGTCACAATTTATTTATCTGTTAGTGGACACTTGTGGTGTTTCCATATATTGACTAACATAGTGCTACAGTGAACATAGGGGTGCAGACATCTCTTTAACATACGGATTTCAATTTCTTTGGACATAGAGAAGAGGGATTATTAGGACATATCACATTTTTAATTTCTTTCACAACCTTTGTACTGTTTTCCATTATGTTTGTGCCAATCCACATTCTAACCAACAGTGTATTAGGGTTCCCCTTTTCTCCATTCCCTTGCCAACATTTGCATACTTTGTGGTTTTGAAGGTAGCCATCAAATAGACGTTTGAGATGATATCTCACAGTGGTTTTGATTGGCATTTCCCAGATGATTACTGATGTCAAGCACCTTTTCATCTACCTGCTGGCCATTTTTAATCTTCTTTCAAGAAATGCTCATTCAGGTCCTTTGCCTATTTTTAGTGATATTATCTGTTTTTCTGTTTTTTAGTTGTAAAAGTTTTTATAAATTTTTAGTTAGCTCATTATCACATACTTAATTTGCAATTAATTTGTTCCACATCATAGGCTGCCTTTTCATTCTGTTGATTATTTCCTTATCTATATGAAAGTTTTCCTTGTGTTATAGGATTATTTATTTATTTTTGTTTTTATAACTAGAGTTTTTGGTGTGATATCCAAAAAATCATTACCACAGCCAGTGTGAGGTAGGCTTTCCCCTACATTCTCTTCTAGGCAGTTCATGATTTTATGTCTTATATTTAGCTATTGTATCCATTTTGAGTTGATCTTTGTTCATGGTATAAGAAAAGGGTCCAATTTCATTGTTTTGCATGTGGAAACCCAGTTTTCCAGATTTTATTTATTGAAGAGACTATCCAATCCCTGTAGGGTCTACTTGGTATCCTTGTTGAAGACTCTTTGACCATACATGATTGAATTTGCTTCTAGACTCTTCTTTTTTTTAATTTATTTTTTACATACATGATAATAGTGGAATGCATTACACTATTATTACCCATTTACAGCACAAGTTTTCATAACTCTGTATATAAAATATGTTCATGCCAAATTATGCCATTATACATGTACTCTTTTTTTGTATTACAATTCTTAATACACATATATACCTCAATTTTTCATATCTCTGTATGTAAGGTATGTTGACACCAATTTCAAATCTTCATACATATATTTTGTATAATGATGACCATCACATTCCTCGATCCTTGCTATTCCCCTTTCCCTCCTACCCCTCTTCCCTATCTAGAAATAATCTTCCTCCCATGCTCTCCCTCCCTACCCCACTCTGAGTCACCCGCCTTATATCAGAGAAAACATTCAGCATTTGTTTTGGGGGGATTCTTAACTTCACTTAGAATAATCTTCTTCCATTGGTCTCTGTGTCTGTTTTCATTCAAGAACCACATTGTTTTAGCACTTTGTGATATGACTGTAAATTAGTAATTGTGATGTTTATAATTTTGTTTTAATTTTCAGTATTGTTTTGAGAATTTGGTTTTTATTTGGTTCCTTTTTTGGTTTTTGGTTTTTTGCTTATTTTATATGAATTTTATTATTATTTTTTATTTCTGTAAAGAATGTCACTGGCATTTGATAGAGATTGTTTTAAATCTGTATGTTGCTTTGGATAGTATGGACATCTTAACAATATTCTTCCTGTCTATTAACATAGAATACCTTGTATATATCTTCAATTTCTTTCATCAGCGTTTTATTTTATTCAGTGTACAAATCTTCTATCTCTTTGAGTTTATTCATAGGTGTATTCTTTCTTTTGATGATATTGTGAGATTGTTTCCTTGGTTTCTTTTTTAGCTAAGTTATTAATTGTGTATAGAAATGCTACTACTGATTTTTGTATGTTGCTTTTATATCCTGTGAGGTAATTGAATTTTTTAATTATTTCTAAGAGTTCTTTTGTGGAATCATTGGGATTTCTACATATAGAATCATATCATTGCAAATTCAGTTAGTTTTAGTTATTCCTTTCTGATTTGCAAATATCATATTTCTTTTTCTTGTCTGATAACTCTATCTGGTACTTCCAATATGATGATACTAGAAGTAGCATCCTTGTACCAGATCTTTACTGGAAAGACTTTGATTATGGCATTTGTTGGGGTTACCTTTACTAGGTTGAGGAACTTTTCTTCTATACATAAATTGTGAAGAGTTTTTGTAAGGAAACGATACTGAATTTGGTCAAATTCTTTTTTTTTTAATTAATTGAGGTGGGTGTTTATATGATTTTCATTTTTCATTCTGTTAATGGGATGGATCACATTGATTGATTTGCATATGTTAAAACAATATGTTAAAACAGTCTTGCACATAAAAGATAATTTTCACTTGATCATTGTGTAGGATCAATTTCATGGGTTATTGAATTTGGTGTACTAATATTTTATAGAGGATTTTTTTGCATCAGTGTTCTTCAGAGACACTAGCCTGTAGTTTCCTTTTCTATAATCTTCAGCTTAGATATCAAGGTGATATACTTTGGAAGTATTCCTTCCAGCTTTGTTTTTTGGAAGAGTTTAAGAAGTATTGATAATAGTTCTTCTTTGAGTATTTGGTTGAATTCATCTGTGAAGTTTTCTAATGAAGTTCTCTTTACTAGGATCTGTTCAAGCTTTCTTTTTCTTCCCAATTCAATCTTAATAGGTAATTTTTTCTAACAATGTATCTACTTCCCCTAGGTTATCCAATTTGTTGGCATGTAAGAGTTCATAATAGCCCTTCATGATCATTTCTATTTCTGATGTATCTGTTGTAATTTAGTTACTTTATCTTTGATAGGGGTCAATTTTGTTTATTTTTCCACAGAATCAACTCTTGGTTTTTTGATTTGTTTCCTAAGGTTTTTCTGTTCTTTATTTGATTTATTTCTGTTCTCATCTTTATTATTTCTTTAGTCCTGCTAACTTTGATTTTAGACTGTTTTTTTTTCTAACTCCTTGGCTCTTTGTTTGGGATCATTATTCTTTATTTAGCATTGGTATTTATTGCTATAAATTTTCATCTTAGAACTTTTTTCCTATGTTTAGTAAGTTTCGATTTATTGCATATATGTTGTCATTTATTTCAAGATCTTTTTAAATTTAGCTTTTGATTTCTTCTTTCATCCTTTGGTTATTCAGGAACATTGTTTAGTTTCTACATATGTGTGAATTTTTCAACATTCCTCCTCATTTAGATTTTTGGTTTTATACTTCAGTAGTAAGATACAGTGGTAGATATGATTTTATTATTCTTGAATTTGTTGAGACTTGTTTCATGACCCATGGAGAATGTTCGACATGCACTAATAAATGTGTATATTCTCTGCTATTGGATATAAAGTTCTGTATATGTCTGTTAGGTTCGTTTGGTCTAAAATGCTGTTCAAGTGCAGTATTTAATTACTGATATTCTGTCTTGTTGTATTGTCAATTGTTGCAAGTAGGGTAGGTAATGAAGTCTGCTGGTATTACTGGATGCTGTCTACGCTTTGTTCATGTCAACTAATGTTTGCTTTATGTATTTAGGAACTATCATGTTGGATATATGTATATAACTGTTATATCTTCTTGATGGGGTGACTTCTTCATCATTGAATAATGACTATCTTTGTCTCATGCAATAGTTTCTGACTTGACGTCTATTCCATCTGATATGAGCATAGCCACCCCAGCCACCCTTTGGATTCTTTGCATGAAACAACTTCTTCTTAGCATTGGCATTTTTCCATTCCTTTACTTTCAGCCTATGTGCATCCATAAAGCTACAGTAAAGTTCTTATACTCAATATATAGTTAGATTTTGTTATTATCAATTCAATTTCTTTTTACTATAAAGTCTAATCCATTCACATTGGGACTATTATTGATGACAAGGAACTTACTCCTACCCTTTGTTAATTGTTTTCTCATTGATGGGTTGTTCAATTGTTCCTTTCTTTCTATTTTATTGTTTACCTATGTGGCTTGGTGGGTTTTCTACAGTACTAAGCTATAATTTCTTTATTTTTCTCATTTGTGTATCTACTATAAAATTTTTAACTTCGTGGTAACTGTGGAAAATAAGAATTATTATAGTAATCATAGTAATTTTAATCATTATAGTTATTTTAGACTATATAACAACTTTGGTCACATGAAAGTGCTTATAGCACTTTTTCTGCATCTATTGAGATGATCATATGATTCTTATCTTTAAGTCTATCAATGTGATGAATTGATTTTCGTACATTGAACCAAACTTGCATCCCTAGTATGAATCCCACTTGATCGTGGTGCATGATCTTTTTGATATGTTTTTACATTAGATTTGTCAGAATTTTATTGAGAATTTTTACATCTATGTTCATTAGAGATACTGGTCTTTCTTTTTTTCTTTTCTTTCTTTCTTTTTTTTTTAATGTGTCTTTGCCTGGTTTGGGAATCAGGCTGATATTGGCCTTATAGAATGAGTTTGGAAGTGCTGCCTCTTTTTCTATTTCCTGAAATAAATTGAAGAGTATTGATATTAGTTTTTCTTTAAAGATTTTGTAGAACTCGGCTGTGTATCCATCCAGTCCTGGGCTTTTATTGGTTGGTAGACTTTTGATGGAGTCTTCTATTTTGTCATTTTAAATTGTGTATATCATCCTGATTCAGTTTGGGCAAATTATGTGACTCTAGAAATTTTTTGATGTGTTTGATATTTTATATTTTATTGGAGTACAAGTTTTCAAAATAATTTCTAATTCTCTTCTATATTTTTGTAGTGTCTGTTGTGATATTTCCTTATCCATCCCGTATGTTAGTAATTTGAGTTTTCTCTCTTTTTCTCTTTGTTAGCCTATATGCCCTTTAATATATAAATGGATAAAAAATGGCATATATATATACACAATGGAATATTACTCAGCAATAAAAGAGAATAAAATCATGGCATTTGCAGATAAATGGATGGAGTTAGAGAAGATAATGCTAAGTGAAGTTAGCCAATCCCCAAAAACCAAATTCCAATTGTTTTCCCTGATATAAGGAGGCTGATTCATAGTGGGGTAGGGAGGTGGAGCATAGGAGGAATAGACGAACTCTAGATAGGGCAGAGGGGTGGGAGGGGAAAGGAGGGGGGCATGGGATTAGAAATGATGGTGAAATGTAGTGGACATTATTATCCAAAGTATAAGTATGAAGTCACAAATTGGTGTGAATATACTTTGTATAAGTCAGAGATATGAAAAATTGTGTTCTGTATGTGTAATAAGAATTGTAATGCATTCTGCTGTCATATATAAATTAAAAAATAATTTTAAAAAAGTGCTTATAGCACCTAACCTCCTCTCTGAAATCGGCACTTTTGTTACCACACCACACATCTTTTTTTTTCCTTAAAAATTTGTAGCTATAATTATTTTTGAAAATTTTATTTTAAATCTCTGTTCTAGAAATTTGAAATATTTACATACCACCTTTAAAATAATGGAATATTTAAAATTCAACTATGAATTTACCTCTATGAGTGAATTTTGGATTTTTATATTTTCATGTTGTCATTATAGTAATAATAATTCTTACATTCTCTATTGAAGTACCCCCTAAGAATTTCCTCTAAAGCTTATCTAGTGGTCATTGATTTCCTCAGTTTTACTTGTCTATAAAAGACCAGTTCTTCTAAATTTCTGAAGGATAGCTTTGCTGGATATAGTATTCTTAACTTGAAGGGTTTTTTTCTTTCAGAATTTTGGACATGTTGTTCCATTTTTTTCCTATACTGAGAAATTTTCTAATAGTCTAGTGGAGATTCCCTCATATGTGACTTGACAATTTTCTTTTGATACTTCTAAAATTCTTTCTTTGACTTTTGACAGTTTGATTATAATGTACCTCAGAGGAGACCTCTTTGGTTAAGTCAATTTGGGAAATTTTGATCTTCCCAGATCTGAATATCCCTCTCTCCCACAACATGGGACATTTCAGCAATGATTTTGTTAAATAAGCTTTCTGTGGCTTTTCTTTGTCTCTTATCCCTCTGAAACTTCCATAATGTGAAAATGTTCATTTCATGATGTTCCACATCCTATAGACTTTCTTCACTCATGTTCATTCTCTTTTCCTGCCCCCTCCTCCATTATGTTATCTCAAAGTTTTCAAGATCAGAAATATTTTCTTCTGCTTCAGAGTGGTGTTTTGTTTTGTTGTTGGTGGTGTGGTGGTGGTGGTGGTACCATGGATTGAATCCAGGGGCATTCAACTGCCTACTACATTAATTTTGTTTCTTTTAAAATTATTTATTTATTTGTTTGGTTTTGTTTGTGTTTTTGAGACAGAGTCTCACTAATAGTCTAGTTTAAGGCCAAGGCAGGCCTTAAACTTTTGATACTCCTGCCATGTGTCACCATGCTTTGTTCTTGCTGGATTTTCTTAAGATTATTATTTTGAATCAGTATTATTTGGGTATTTGATAGAGAATTACTGTATTCCTTGTATGTGGTCATATTTTTTTCTGTTCCTGTGTTGATATTTGCATATTTGGTACAACAATTGAATTGCCTTTTTCAAGTTTATGCAATAGTTTTTATAGGGAAATATTTTAATCTTCAGATGAGTCTGAGGGCATCACGTGGATAGGGTATGTTGGCTTGGAGACAAGTGGGTATGAAAATGTCGTCTCCATGCAACTTCCTTGGCTTGAATTCTTATCAGCAATGCCTATATTTTCTTTAATGGCTTAGGCTATAGTAATTTATGGAGGTGCAGGTGGCAAGGTAGATTGTTAGAATTTTAATAAAAAGACTCCACCAGTTCTCATTTTTCCTACAGTGATGAGATTTAGCTGAGAGGATCTATACTGGTGTTAGATCTGACCCAGGTTATAGGCAGCTACAAAGTATTGTATTCTAGTTGTTTAAGTCAGTCTTTTCACTGACCTGACCAAAAGACCTGACAAGAACAATTTTGGAGGAGGAGAAGTTTATTTGGTGGCTCACAGAAGGCCAACTCCTTTGCTCTAGGCTCAAGATGTAGCAGAACATCATGGTACAAGAGTGTGGCAAAGGAAAACAACTCAGGAAATAGTACCAGGAAGCAGAGAAAGAGCTCCATTCACCAAGAAAAAAAATATATATACCCCAAAGGCATGTCCCAATGACCATCTCTTCCAGCCACAACTCATCTGCCTATAGCTACCACCCAGTTAATCCATATGAGGGAATTAATGCACTGATTAAATTAAGATGCTCAGAACTTAATCATATCATCTTCAATCTTTCTTTCTTTCTTTCTTTTTCTCTTTCTATCTCTCTTTCTCTCTTTCTTTCCTTCTGCTGGGGATTGAATCCAAGGCCTTGTGCACGCAAAGCAAGCACTCTACCAACTGAGCTATATGCCCAACCCACCTCCAACTTTTCTTGCATTGTCTCACACATGAGTTTTGAGGGGACACCTAATATCCTAAACCATAGCAGTAGGGTACAGGTGCTTAAAGTGTCTCTGAATTACCCTGGGTCCTATGGTGTGAGTGTGGGTTTACCCTCTTAGTTATGGGTAAATGCAACTCTCCCAGTAAGCTGACAACTGTGACTCTGAAATATGTCCTTTAGCTTTGGCCGAGGGAGTATATGTAATTTTGAACCTGGGACTCAGGATGCAGCACTGACGTGGTTCTAGGGGTGAAGGGATGTTTCAGAGCTGACGCTTTGAGAATCAGGACAAAAGTACAATTTCAGTTTCAGAGCCAAGAAGACACAGTGGTAATTTGATTACCAGGAGAGGAGATACAATGTTGTAGTAGCTCTGAACCCTACAGGAATAGGAATCAACAATCAACAGGGTCTATGAGACTGGAAGCACTGACAACCAGGACCCAGGGAATGGGAGTACAGCTGTGGCTTGAGCTCTAGGGTGCAAGAAGTAGTGCAACATTGGCTTCACTAACAGAGAGATAATACCTTGCAACCACTCTGGCTCCATGAAGAGCTGATCCAGATACACGGAGGGAAAGGCTGTTTCCCCAGTTGCCAGGCCCTATGTGTGCTTGAGTATCTGGATCATGGCAGAACTTAGGCACCAAAGATTTTTCCCTGGAGTTGTGTTACTGGATTTGTTGATGCCAAGAGGGTGTGGTTGTTTTACCTCAGGTTTGGATTTCCTACTGGGCAGTACTTCTTGCTCCTTGGGGACAGTGTATCCACTTGGTCTTGGACACCAGAGTCATGGCCATTCCATTGATCTTGCCTTTTTCAAGACTCCAAGTAGCTGGGAGTAGGGCACAGCAGCAGCCTTACCAGGGTGGGGAAGAGGAAGTGCCTCCAAGGCAGTTTGTTCCAAGAGCATAGGAAACTGTAGTGGCTCAGTCAGGGAATGGTACACTATCATGTGTGACGTATGACACAATCATGGTGGTACATCTTAGGGACAGAGATACAGTGGCTACTGACCCTTGGAAAAGGATCTACTTTGATTGTGGCTCCAACTTCAAGATGTCACAGTGTAGTAGCAGCTTGAATCTTGGGGAAGGACACAATGTGGACTCTTTTTCTAGAATTAATGCAATCACGTGAACCCTAGGCTACTTTCTAACTTAGATTCAGGGCCTGTGAGGACTGTGGGATTCTCTAGTAGCAAAGATTACAGGTGTCCATGATAAGAAGTACTGGTTCTGAGCCGGTCCCAACTGGGGATATGGGTGGTGCAGGCAGAGTCTTACTTTCCTTCCCAGGTAGCCAGCCTGAAAGTCTGTGTTACACAGTGTTTCCACAGCTCCCTTGCTTACTCCTGGGTTCTCCTTTAGACATTCTAGTAGAAATTTTCTTAGTTTTGGTTCCTTTTGCTTTATATCTTGATGACAAAAGTGTTAGGCACATCTAGCAGGATATCTTTGCTGACATTCTGAACATTATACAATTGTTCATCTACAGCATAATTTTTCTTAATTAATTTTTGTTGTTGGTTGTTCAAAACATTACATAGTTCTTGATATATCATATTTCACACTTTGATTCAAGTGGGATATGAACTCCCATTTTTACCCCGTATACAGATTGCAGAATCACATCAGTTGCACATCCATTGATTTACATATTGCCATACTAGTGTCTGTTGTATTCTGCTGCCTTTCCTATCCTCTATTATCCCCCCTCCCCACCTCCCCTCCCCTCTTCTCTCTCTACCCCCTCTACTGTAATTCATTTCTCCCCCTTATATTTTTTCCCCTTTCCCCTCACTTCCTCTTGTATGCAATTTCCCTTCTCTCTCCCTTTCCCTCCCACCTCTTACAGCATAATTTTTAATGCCAATCCTGCATAACTTTTTTATACCCATTTAATTCTGGATAAATTTTCAAGGTAGAAATAAATGTTCAAGTAATATTTATAAATAACAGTTTTGAACTCTTCCTCTTTTTTGCATCTTATTCCTATTAGTAATTTGATATACTTGAAAGTTTTATTCCAATATGAATATACTGTGGATAAAATTATAATTTTTTAAAGTTCTGTGGATAAACCGTCACATTTATCTAATGGCAACATATAAAGAAACATCATGAAAGCAATGAATTTTTTTTCTAAATTTTCAGAAATTTCCATATCTATAAGAAATTCTGAAAATAGAGAAGAGAGTGCTCATGTATCTCTTCCCTAAGATTCATCCGTTGTGAACAGTTACCACATTAGCTTTCTCTCACTAAACCGTAGGCAGTAAATCCTGAAATCTTTAAAGTATTTCACTCTATACCCCCTAAAATAAGAACAGTACTGTTTGTCTGTAACCATACCACCAAATTAGCCCTAAAAAAGAAAATTTACATTACTTCCATATCATTCAATAGGTAGTCCATGTTTAAGTTTCCCCAGTGGTCCACCAAATGCATTTTATTTCTTTCTTATTTTTTTGAAAAGCTGATTTTCATAAATACTTCATCACTGTGAATTCCCCCTCAAAGGAACAAAACATGTGAGATGTGGAAAATTTTATCTGGAGAGTTCCAGAAATTTTGGATTATTTCAATACAAATTTCTATTCTTGCGATAAGAAAGGAATGTGTGCAGTGTATAAAGACAAATTTTATAGCAAAACTGACATCTGGATCTGGATTCATTTATAGCCTTGGTACCTAGTTTTCTCATCTCTATTTAAGGTACAAAGGTATTGCTCTTTATTTTTGTAAAATTCACAGTAGGCTCTCATGTTATTCATACAGCCCTTGTAATTGTTTTCACTGTCATTGTTATCTTTACTTTGCCTTTGATAGTATCAGTCTTTGAATTTAAGGCAATAAAGAGATAAGAAATATTTCCTAAGAAAATATTTCCTAAGAAAATATGCATTTTTGTTTGATAGGGAAGTTAAAGGTGTATATTGGCCTGTATATTGGCCCCTACATTGTTCTTCACAGCAGACTGGGTCTTCTAGCTCTAAGCTTATGAGTACCAGTCTCAAATTCTTACACATCCAATTGCTTTAAATTTAACACTTATGCATATATTTTAGCCTCGTGCAGCCTTCTTACTTCACATGCTCCACAGAACTTTACCCAACATTTGATAGGCAGCCATAAGCCATAAGACTACAAACAAACAAACAAAAACCCAAAGGGTTGTTACTCTTGGGAACTTTTTAATCCTGGAGACCCCCCCCACCACCACACACACACACACACACACACATACACACACACACACACACACACACACACCCCTTGCTGAGGGGTCTGAGAAACATCACCTGGACATATAAGCCTCCTCACCCAGATTTCCTTTCTCTAGTCCCTTCCTGGGTGAGTGATATAGTCCCATGCCTCTCTCCCTAGAAGGTTCCCAGAACTGTTGCAAACCTGCCCAAGTGCCACCTCATACACCATATCAGGCAACACTGCCACCTTGTGGTCAAGGCTTTTCCTTAGTTAGCCCCCAAATTCTGAACTCACTATAGATTTAATTGGAAATTTTGGGTTAAAGACTTAAGAAGTTGAAAATGTTTTAATAAATATTAAGCCTAGAATTTTACTCTTTTGCTTTTTTAAAAGAAGAGAGAAGGGTAAGGGGGACTTTGGTCTATATTTACTTCACAACCTCACAGTAGGGGATTTGATTGCTAGCTTTAGTTTTTTACCTGCCCAACAGAACGTCTCTTTGTTAAAAACTGCCTTATTTCATTTCAGAGGGTGACATATCATGTTTGGGATTACTGGGAACTATTTCAGAAACCAGATGAGAACCAAACTGCTTAAGGAGGGCCATCCATATCTCAATGAGACCACAGAAAAAAAGAAAATGTAATGAATTTGAATAAAGAATGATTCATGATTAAGTGCTGTTTAGAAGGGAAGATTACTATTTTATTAGCAGCTAACCAGGATGATAGTGCTAATAAATGAGGCTTGATTTTCTTTATTTTTTTTTGTAATGGGGGTTAAATACCCCAGCAGCACTCCCCCCACCCTTTTTTAAATTTGCTCTAATCAGTTATACATGACAGCAGAATTCTCTTCAATTCATTGTACATAAATGGAGCACAATTTTCCACTTCTCTGGTTATAAATGAAGTAGGATCACACCATTCGTACAATCATACATGTACCTAGGGTAATGATGTCTGTCTCATTCCACCATCTTTCCTACCCCATGTCCCTCAGCTCCGCTCTCTGCCCTTTGCCCAATCTGAAGTTCCTCCACTGATCCCATGCCCCATCCACTGATTATGGATTAGCATCTACTTATCAGAGAAAGCATTTGGCCTTTGGTTTTTTGGAATTGTCTTATTTGCTTAGCATGATATTCTCCAACTCCATCCATTTACCTGAACATGCCATGATTTTATTCTCTTTTAATGCTGAGTAATATTCCATTGTGTATATATACCACAGTGTCTTTATCCATTCATCTACTGAAGGGCATCTAGGTTGGTTCCACAGTTTGGCTATTGTGAATTGTGCTGCTATAAGTATTGATGTGGCTGCATCACTGTACTGTGCTGTTTTTAAGTCCTTTGGGTATAGACCAAGGAGTGGTATATCTGGGTCAAATGGTGGTTCCGTTCCAAGCTTTTTAAGGAATCTCCATACTTCTTCCCAGATTGGTTGCACCAATTTGTAGTCCCACCAGCAATGCATGAGTGTGCCTTCCCCCACATCCTCACCAACACTTATTGTTGCTTGTATTCTTGATAACTGCCATTCTGACTGGAGTGAAATGAAATCTTAGAATAGTTTTGATTTGCATTTCTCTATTTACTAGAGATGTTGAACATTTTTTCATATATTTGTTGATCGCTTGTATATCTTCTTCTGAGAAGTGACTGTTTAGTTCCTTAGCCCATTTATTGTTTGGGTTGTTTGATTGTGTGTGTGTGTGTGTGTGTGTGTGTGTGTGTGTTTTGTTTTTGGAGTTCTTTATATATCCTGGATATTAGTGCACTATGTGATGTGGGTGTGGTAAAAATTTACTCCCCTTCTGTAGTCTCTCTCTTGACCTCACTGATTTCTTTGCTGAGAAGAAGCTTTTAGTTTGAATCCATAACATTTATTGATTCTTGATTTTTATTTCTGTGCTTTAGGAATTTTGTTAAGGAATTCAGGGTCTAATCTGACATGATGAAGATTTGGGCCTATATTTTCTTCAATTAGGTGTAGGGAGCACTCCCCACCACTGTTTTTGAGATAAGGTTTCATTAAGTTGCCAAGGCTGGCCTTGAACTTGTAATCCTCCTGCCTCAGCTTCTAAAATTTATGAGATTACATGCAAAATCCACTACTAATCCAATTTCTTAAACTATGAGTTTGCCTCTCATTTTTTCTGCTTTACCTGTTCTAGACCTGGTACCAATCTGCATTTGAGTATTTTATAGAATCTCTGATAATGATAAAACGCCATTTAATTTTTTTCTGTAAGTTTTTTCTTATATTGTTTTTAAGTGAGTTGATTGTCTTATAAAATTGAAACCAGGAACTCGTTTTCAAAATTGTGTATATGTGTCCTTCTTATTACACAAAATGTTGCTTGGGATGATTAAATATTACTGCTCTGAGACAGAGATGGGGAAGCTACTTTTATTCAAAAAGCAAAACAAAACAAAAAACGCTGATGGGTTTGTTAGTTGTAAAGGCAAGTTCCCTGGGGGGTAATTTACGTGAGAGAAATAAGATACAGAAGGAGCTAAACTGCTTTATGTAATAAACTATCAGGAATTACAAATTTGAGTCTTGGCAGCCTGAGAAGACAAAGACATAAGTGGACCCTGGAGACGCAGAAAAACGTAGATAGGCAGGAAGAAGTTCTCGAAGGACCTTAATAGCTTGGAAACAAAGAGAGCCTAGAAAAAGATGGCCAGGTGAGAAATCCCTTAGAGAGGAAAATCAGACTGTAATTATGCCCAAAATAGCAGTTTTTAGGTTACTGGGTACAATACCAAATTCCTATATTGAACAATAAAAAGGGGTTGGGAGACTTGACTAAAAGCATGATAGCAGTAGCTGGTCACCATGGTAACCAGAGATGAAATGATGCTGATGGGAAAGAACACAGTTAAGATTAGGTTGGGCTTATGTATAAAGGCCATACAGAAAGAAAATCAAGTTGCTCTTTCCGTATATTCTTTTCTGACTTGGAAAGATAGAGAGATAGACACTTAGGGCTAGGGAATATTGCAATATAGCTTTTGCTGGTCTTGTTGAAGGCTGGCAGAAGGCAGACTAAGATAAGAGTAAACAAAATAAATAAGTCAGTATTAATCATAGAAGGGGACAGCCATGGGGCTTTCAGCAGGTCTACTGTAAACCCAGGAATATAGAGGAAATGCTTTCCACCACCAAGGATTAGAATGGCTGGGGGCCATTTTTCTACTACCAAGCCAGTTTAGCAGCCATGGGACGATTTAAACCATACAGTTTCAGAATGGATACATCAACAAAGAGTACAAAATCATAATGGAATTGGGGAGCAAATTTTTAGAAAGTTAATTGATTTTGACTTTATGTTCACTTTTTTCCGATTGTTCCAAATAGTATTTACATTTATATTATCAAAGAAGAAATGGGCTATCTGCTGCTTAAGTAGGCGACTTACTGGTTAATTGTGCTATGTCGTTTACATCTCATTTAATGAAAAGCTAGCTACTGAAGGCACAAAGTTACATTTTGCCAAAAACAAGTTTAAATCATGCCTAACAGTAACTATAAATCTGAATTTTCAAGATGTCAACCCCCTAGAGAAGACACTGGCTGCTGATTTCTGCTATTAAACAAAGAGTTATCATTAGGCAAACTGAATTTACATGACAAGTTTACAGAAAAAGAAAGACCCTTAACATATGTGAGTCAGAATGTGGTTTTATAACTTCCCAGTGTTTACAGAGTTAAGCAGCATCAGAAAGAGACCTCTGATTCAAAGAGCAACCAAATGAGGAAAATAAACAGGAGATGAGAGGTGAAAAGATCTTTGGTATGGCTAATCCATCTATGGTGCCTACACAGATCAAGGATCCTTGTATCAGTTGGCTAAGGATGCTGCTCTGGCTTGAGTATGGTTTGTGACAGTACTGAGTGATGGTGGGATCATTAAGAGATGAATTAGATCCTTAAGAAGAATTAACACCTTTCTCTCTTGGGAGGGAACATTGACCATTAGCTGTACTAGATTAGTTACTGAGAAAGTAGATTGTTTTCAAGAGAATTCATCTTTTTCAGCTCACCCTCTTACTTCCTCTTTTACCATGTGACCTCTCTTTCACACATGGTTGCTTGCTTTTTGGCTTTTCCTCCACATATGGAGCAGCATATGAGGTTCTCACCAGAAACCAAACAGATGCCAGGGTAGGCTCTTGGATTTCTAGAATCATGTGCTGAAATAAGCTTCTTTTCTTTATGAATTATCCAATCTCAGGTATTCTGTTATAGTAACAGAAAACAGACTAAAAGAGCTGTTGTTACAAAAGACCATAGACTGGGTGGCTTAATCAACAGAAATTTATTTTCTAATCGTTCTGGAGGCTAATAGTTCAATATCAAAGTACCTTGGTTTCTCCTTAGGGCTCTTTCTATAACTTGTAGACAACTTCTTTCTCACCATGTTCTTTTCTGTGTGTGTACACACCTGGTGTCCTTTCTCCTTCTTATAAGGACACCAGTCCTCTCTAATTGGGGCCACACACTTGTGGCCTCATTACTCTGAATTACCTCTATATAGCCCCTGTATTCAAACATGATCACATTGGGAGGACATGACTCAGTCCAAAACAATGGCCAATACCCAAATCAGGGCAGACTAGTTGTATTCATTAATAATTTTACACAAGTAATATATATTAAATATCTACTATGTGCCAGACATTGCCGTAGGCACTGGAGAAGCCTCAGTGACGAAAGGCAGACCTAGATGTCCTTGTACAGGTTAATGAGGAAGGAAGTCACTTAAACAATACTACCTTAGAAAGTGCTGAGTTCACTGAGCTATGGAGAAACACGTAGCAGAGGCTCTCAAACTAGTCTTTCCAGATAAAACACCCAATTCCCAGGCATGTTTGAATTTCAAATAATCAACAGATAATTATTTAATAGAGATTTATTCCCACTCTTGCATGAGGACCTATTTTGACTACTCATCGTCTATCTGAAGTTTAAAATTTAAAATTTGCTGGGCATTCTGGAGTTTCGTTGTTTATTTTATTATATTTGAGTTTTTTTTTGGTTGTTTGGTTGGTTTCAGAATCTCGTTACTCTAAATCAAATCCACAAGAGTGAGGAAAGCCTCACAGAGGAGTTAATGTGTAACCCAAAGCCTGAAGGACTAAGGGCAGGAAACATATAAAAGAATCAAAAGAAAATAAGAAAAGAATCATGAACACGGAGAGGCTAGAGACGGCCATGAAGGTAGGGACCACCAAATGCAGTGTAGATGAGAACCAGTGGTGAGAAGCAGACATTTGACAATGAATGGCCATGGATATGCAGAGCCCCAACATGAATGAGGAGGAGATGGAAGAAATCACCAGTTCCTACTCTTAATCTCCTGTACCTGCAAAGGGTCAGTATGGAGGCAAGCTAACAGAGATTTATCAACCCTACCCACGTCTCACACACTGTAACCCTAATTTAGACATTTGTTTATTTGAGTTTTTATTAAGATCACCTTTCTCTGCCTCCTTTATGTTCAAACTTCTTTAGGAGCATCCTGATTAATTTCCCAAACTTCTTCAAACTGTTCTCCACAAAGCAGGAAGGTACAAATGCAAATCTGATCATATCCTTCCCCCCCACTTAGACTCCTCAGGAAATTTCATGATGAACTTTCATCTAGTTTAAGCCAATATAAATTATTCAGAAAGCGGTACTAATAATAAAAAAGCCAATGGAGTTTTGAACATAATTTTCAAAGAGCAAGAAATTTAAAAGCTATATATGTTTATGCAAATTATACAACATAAAACTCAGAAAACTGCCTAAAATCCTTACAAATTCTAAATTGAATAAAGCAGAGCTATGTATATGAAACAATTTGAATCCTAAGTATTACTTTTGGTAAAGATCTGAATAATTACAGTAAAACAAAAATTATCTATAAAAAAATTAACCATCAAATGATTAAGGCATTGATTTGCATCAAAATTAGGATTAGAATGAAGGTTTGCTAATATCTTAATATAGTGTGCTTATAACCATATTGCTTTATAAAGTTATATATAGCTAAAATAGAATATTTTCAGTGAAGATTTCCAAACCAGTTTAGTTTTAATTTTAGAGGCAGAATTTTTTGTATGAACCAAAATAATTTTATATAATCTTATATAATTTATTTTGAGTTTATTAAATGTCTTCAGACATTTGTTAAATGTCTTCATGGTCATAAGAAGATATTTATATATGTGTGTGCATATGTATTAATATTGTGAGATATCTCAGCAACCAATTTTGAATAATTGGGGGAAATTAAACTAATTTACTTAATAATGTTTACCAAATTCTGTACTAGCATGGTCAATCATTGTCAGATTAAAGTAAGAAAAACAGAATGACTGTTATTTCACAGAGATATAACATAGATTTTCATTCTTTTAAGATTTCCTGACTAAATAAATACTCTGTCAAGTATTTTCTTAATTATACTGTACAAATGACAAAGAATGTTTTAAATGTTTCTGTTCATTTTTTTGAAACAGGAAAGCATTTGAGAGCCATAGATTTACTAAGAATAAGAAGGCATTTTATTGCTAAAGAAAGTTAGTGACTGGTCATACTTTTTATAACTTGCCAAGATGTTGTTTAGAACATAAATGTTACCATGGAAGACATTTTCTGGAAAAGATGATTCATCATTTAGATGTCACCCATATGTAATGTCTAGTAGTGCATGAAATATTTGGACTTTTCTTTCTGATGAAACATTTCAAAAATAATAGAATCATTGACTTGCTGGAGAAGGGTACTGTCAAAGTAAGGAATTCTGGAACTTTCTGTTTTGGTAAGGCATGAACAGATTGGCTCCAATTAATCCTCAGAACTTTGACAATTTACCACCATGAATGCTAGAAAGTGCTCTGAGAGCGAAAGAAGAGAGTAACTTACATCCTGAGGAAGTTGGAAAAGATTTGCAGAGGGAGTGACACGTGAGCTGTCTTGAAGATGGATGATTAAGATGTCTCCAATTTCAGAAACAAGTGAGGATCATTCCTGGCAGAGAAGGACATTTGCAAAAGTGTGGAAGGATATGAAGACATTGTGGCCGTATGCTAGTGGGAAGAAGTTGACAGCATTTATGGGGTAGGCTATGGGAAAACAATTAGAAAGTTATTTAAGAAACCATGCAAGAGGCAACATTTCAGCAGTGTTAAAAGGAGGAGGAGCCACCTTAAAAACCTGGAATGCTTAATGTAAGAAGGTATAGAGATTAAATTAAATAGTGTATTTACTTATCTCAAAATATCCTTCCTTTCCCCTGCCTGCTTCCATATTACATGCTCTTAATTTGAACACACCATTACATACACGCTTGCACACAAACACATGAATGTATAATGCATATAAACTGATGTAATGATTTCTACTATTCTTAAACACTAAGCAGATGGTTCAGGAGAATGATAAAATTATTTTGCTTTTCTCCTTCAGATTAGAATTGGCTCTCGGTTCAGAGCCAGTCTAGGAAGATAGTTGTTGCCCCTAATGAGAAACCAGGTGCATTTTGTCTCCACTGATGTTCATTTTTGTACCTCATTTGTTTTCCATATATCTAGAAAATGAGAAATAGAAAGAAGATTTGTTCTGACAGCATTCATATGTTAATCTCACCGTAATTGCTAGAGGTGGTTTGAGTTTTAACCAGGTTCATGCTAGAAAGTAAAACGTTGAATTTATATTGCTAAAAGAATGATTTGTCTGTGACATCCTGTGTCAATAAGAAACATAAATATTCTTGAGATAAGGCTTAGTGCAAAATTTCAAGGTCACTCGAGGAAAATGCTACCAAAAGTCATTTTCACTTGAAAAGAGTACATTAGAGACAATGGAGAACAAAATCTTACAGATCTTTTTCTCCCCATTTATTCATGCTTTTATAAATACACTTTCCTGAAAACATACAACCAAATGAGAAATTACATAACAAATGTACATCCTCCTCATATAAAGATGTAACAGTTACTTAATTATTTCATGGTTCTCTTGTAATAAATCCATTAACTATAAAACCATGGCCAATAGTGAACTTGCAAAAACATTGTCTCATTTTTCATATACTATACTGAAATAATACCCAGAAATAAGCCTAATTACCAACATGAGAGTGTTATAACTGAGAAATGAAACACTATGAGACTGGCAGAGCTCATCTAGGAAGGGATAAGGGAATTCCCAGAAATATGTTTCATGGTAGTGACTGGTAAAAATTAAAGTGCTTCTTATTTGTAATCCACTGAGCTTAAACTATCCAATAATCTGATTTTATAAGTATAAATTGAAGAAGGAACTAATAAAGATTTAAAACAGTTTAATTGCACTTTGCTTCATCAAACTGACAAAGATTAAAAATGATAATACCTGCTGACAATGTTATGGAGAAATGGGTTTTCATATATAACACCTTGGGGACTATCAGTTGGTAAAAATAATTGGGTAATTCTGTAATATTTATCCAGAGTAAAATGTTCAAATCCTTTTTACTTCATAGATGCACAAAGATTTTGTATTTGAGATTGTTTATCAAGGAATTAAAGTTTGGAGGAAATTATAAATTAGATAAACTCCCAGGATAGGAATGATTGGTCAAAGACATGTCAAAGCAGAAATATGTTTCAAGGAATGTTTAATGATATGAGAGAATGTTCATAGGATAATGCTAAATGAAAAAGCATGACACAGAACAATGTATTTCATCTCAATAATACATGTGGTGTGTGTGTATGTGTGTGTGTGTGTGTGTGTGTGTGTGTGTGTGGTGTTTAGACTGCAACTCAAGTGAAAGATAGGAAATATTCTATGAAGTGCTTTATTTATGGATGTTTAGGAGTGTAGTGAATTTTATTTCTTATTTATACTTTTCTGTATTTTCCAAATTCTTAATAGTAAGTATATATTACTTCTCTATTCTGAACAAAATAGCAAATGGATTTTTAAATAGAAAAATTATGATTAAGCAGAATTATGTGTCCAAAATGTCTTAATAGTTCTTTTCTCATTACTTCTATTTCTTGTCTCTGTGAGAGTGATAATGTTCATTTGTAAAGCTTACCAGATACAGTTCACATGATATGGTGGTTAATAGTGCAGTTTGTAAGGTAATATAATTTCTATTTTTATCCTTTCTCAAAAATTCTTCATTCTGTTTATTTCTACTGTCAGTTTAGGATGTCCATACTAACTCTTTTTTTCCTTCTTCTAAACCAGATATTCCCATTCTTTTTCATATGATCAGGTTTATTATATCAAATTTCAAGACAATTGTGAAATTTTTATTTAACATTTTAATTAAATTTTTTAAAATTCAAGTAGTTTATTATAGTCACTTCGTGGCTGCTTAAGGACACTGGGATTTATTTCTTTTCCTGAATGTGTATTTCCAAGAATGAGTGGACAGTCTATCAGTTTTCTTCTTTGTCGTACATGTTATTCAAAGTATCTGGTTTACATTCTTGCTGGGCATGTTTTATTTACATTTGAAATGTTTCTAAACCATCTTCAATAGCTTGGTGAATTTAAGACCAAACAACATTTCTATTGTTCATGTATTTATTTATTCATTAATCAGTACACATAGAAATGTCACTGAGAACATCTCATATGGCTGCCAAGAAATCTGTCTTGTTAGGAGCACAAATAAATGACAGTGTCCATAGTCTAACGAGGAGCTCATGTTACCTTAAGAAATTGACAAGGAAATATCTACAATAAGCTAGTGCCAGAGCTGGGCTCTAGGTTCTATGATGTCAGAGACAAGCCTCTTCATCTTCCGTTGGAAGCTGAAGAAGAGGGTTCTGTTGGTTTTCTAGGGCTGCCTTAATAAAATATCACAATCTGGGTGCCTTAAGCAACAGAAATTCTTTATCTCAGTTCTGGAGGTCTGGGGTCTAAAATCTAAGTGTTATCTCTTGGTTCTTTTGAGGGCTGTGAGGGCAGGATCTGCTTCAGACCTAGGTAGCTTGTAGACAGCTGCCTTCTCCCTGTGTCTCCCCACACCATCCTCTCTGGGTATGCATCTGTTTGTTTGTTTGTTGTTTTTCACCTGGCCTTCTTTTTATAAGGATACTAATGTTATTGGAGTAGCATCTTACCCTATGTCAGCATGATCTCCATCTTAACTAATTACATCTACAATAACCCTGTAACAGAGGTTAGAACTTCAACACACTAATTTTGGAAGCACTCTCCCATCCATGACATGGATAGGCAGGAGGACATTTTTGTATAAGGCTAATCCTTGATAAGGAAGAGAAATCCAGGAGAAATGAGCAGTCAGGAGAGTTCAGGAGAAGAAACAGGAAATATAAAAATGCAAAGGCAAGAAAAGTGGAGTGCTTGAGTGTGCGTGGTCCAGGAGAGACTGAAGGCTCAGCAAAGGCCTGTATTCCTTCTCAGAAGTGCTGGATGGATAGAGAAGGCAGCACAAGGCTAGCAAAGAATTTTATACAGATTCAGAATTGAATTTTAGAAATGCTTCCTCTGATGACAGGGTGATTTTCGTGAAATACGTTTTCTTCTACCAGCAGGATCCTGTTACTTGAGCATGCTCTTTTCATTCTAAGAGCTCACCTACCTTTTTTTTTTTTTTTTTGAGTCTTTCCCAATGCTTTTTGAAAAACTTGTGTCCCTAATTTTATTCTCCTAATTATCTTAAATGGTGTTGTTTTTATTGTCTTCCAAATAATTTAATTCAGTTCATTTCAGTAAAAAATGAACAAACTCCAATAGTGGCATTTGTTACTTACAAAATGAACTGGGATATGTATTTTAATATTCGTAATATTGTAAATTACTGTTTGAATTTATATTTTTGATCCCATATCATAGCGTTAACAACTAAAAAAGAAACTCTGAATCCTAACAAAATAATTTAGTTTTAAAATGCACCTGGGATTCTGGCATTTAAGCTTTTGTGAACCTAGCCTTTAACAATTGTTAAATCTGTACGTGTATTCTCACATGCCTTAACTTCTTTTGCAGAAATCTTCTTAAATTAATTCTTACTTTAGCTCTTCTTTCAGCCTGAGGGTGACTTCAAGCAGACTTGTATGTTTCATGACTCTTAAAATCTTTCCAATTATAAATTAACGGCCTGGATTTATACCCAAAGCAACTTAGTTGATTAAAAGATTATCACTACAAACCCTGTTTATTTTGTTGAATCTCAAATTGGCACATTTGCTCTATCCTGAAGGCACAAGTGCAACTGTCATCAGCATTAATTAAAATATTAATAAACACAGACAATATCACAAGTTTCCTGTAGTTATGATTGAAGAATGAGTATATAGCAATATGAGATGGTATTTAAAATGCTTTTTTAAAGTTGTTTACATCAGATTGAAAAAATTCATCTTGTCTAGTGAAGGGCACCATATCGACATTGTGTCACAGAACTAAAGACAAGGAATTGCTGAGATGAGATGGCTCATCATGTGGAAAATGCTCTCTTACTCATGCCTAATAAAGCTCCTTCTCATATCTTTCATAAAAATTATTATTAACCTTCCGTATACCCAAATTTTCATTAAAGTATTTAATTAAAATGTATTTAAATATAACTGTACACATTTCTTACTTCTCAATAGATCCTACTGAATTATTGGTCTCTTCTTGATAATGCACTCATATTAAGAACATAAGTCAACATTTGTACTACAGTATAAAAATTACTCAAGAGATATTAAGGCATAAGAGCATCCTCTGAGAAATTTATTCAAGGATCAAACAAGTGATTAGACTGAGGTTTCTTTCAAACATTTTATCAATTACACAGCCTCTACCTGACCATTCTGCTTCATTCTTTTATTCTGTGTCTCTAGAAAAGTAAGTGTTCAAATATTATTCCAGAAATATTACTTTGGATTATCACCTTAGGAAATGAGATCTTTGAATCTATCCTTAATGCTTAGAAATTTGTTTCTTCATATTGCTTTTGGCTGAGGTTTACAACTTGGTTGGAAGCCAAATCTTCCAAGAATCGTAAACGAACAGTTTATTATTGAATTAGAAATTTTCTTTGAACATTGGCTAGTTTTAATCTCATATTGAAATTTGCTTTGTACTGTCCTTATAGTCCTATTTGCATATTTAAACAAATAAGTAGACAAATAACTCCAAGATAGTAATTCCATGACTTTGTGGAGAGATGACAAAAGTACTCAAATTCAGGATAAGCATCCCTAATTCAAAAAATCTGAAATCTGAAATGCTCTGAAATTCAAAACATTTTGAATACAGTTATGATGTGACAAGTGGAGAATTCCACACCTGACCTCACATGATGGGTTGCAGTAAAAAGCAAAGATTGTAACTGTGCACTAAAAATAAGGTATGAAATTAGCTACAGGCTTTGTGTATAAGGTGTATATAAAATAAAAGAATTTCATATTTAGACTTTGGTCCCATCCCCAAGATATCTCATGATACATATGGAAATACCTCCCCCACAAAAAAAAATCCCGAATTCAAAACACTTTTTGTTCCAATCATTTGGGATATGGAACATATGACCTATAGTATTATTTACCTATATGGTGCAATAAGAGATTTTTAGTGAACTTTTGTATATCATAACTTTATACAAATCTCCTCTCAAGGGATTGTTTTCAGATCGATTAGGTTAAAGTTCTTTAGAATAGTTACTCTTAAGATGACAATAACAATAGTGAAGCAGAAAAGAACAAGGAAAGCAATATTATTTATTTATAGTCTGGAACAATTAGAGAAGATTTTCTTTAAAAGAATTTAAATTACAATAAATGCTACAAACTCAACCTGTGGATTTTGTTTGAAAGCCCATTCTAAGAGTAGAAGGCAATGACCAAATAAATTAAAGAATAAACCAGAATATTGTGTTTATCATGTAGGAAGTTCTTATTTACAGATTTCTGTAACATCAGCTACTGTGTTGTTTTAGAACATATCAGCAAATTATAGTACCCAGCAAATAAAATCATGCAGCATGGTTTAAAAAGACATAATGGTTTTTACTATACCCCAGTAGGACTGGTAGAGATGAGCAAAATGGCTAAAGGTTATTCAGTTTTGGGAGTGCTGGAAACTAGAGCATAGAATTGGAAAAGTACATCTGTGGAAGTACTGGGTAAAAAAACTGAAAAGTTAAGTTGAAGGGAACTTGAATGTTAAAGAATCTTTAGGCTCCCCTAAAATGTGTGGTTTGGAATACCACTTCCTAAATTCAGTGATAAACTTCAAATTTTTTTAATTAATTTTTTTTTTCTTTTGGTTGGTGGTAGTGATGCTGGGGATGGAACCCAGGGCCTCATGTATGCCAGGCATATGCTTTAGCACTGAGCTACATCCCCCCAGCCCAAATATTCTTAATTTTTAAAAATGTGTTTAGGACATGCTAAAAGATAAGCATAGTATTTTTTTTAACAAAAAGACCTCTGCCTTTGCCCATTTGTACAACTATAACAAAATGCCATAGACTGTGTAATTTATAAACAATAGAAGCAATAGAAAGCTTTTAGACCTGAAGAATCGACCTGTATGGTTAATCAATATGTTAATTAATATATAAAACCAAACATATTAATCTTTAAATATATTTGATTTTTACTTTATTTAAGTATTGTAAATGTATGTGTCAATATATAAAATGGTAAAATACTAATATTTTATAAAAAATCATCATAATTTACATAACATTATATTCAGTATTTATTTTCCTTACCCTGCTATAAATTCACAAAAGTGAGGCACTCTTTTGCTCATTGGTAAGCTCTTTTTCTCTTTGGTGTTTCCAGCATATATGCCAGAATCTAGCACATAGTAAACATTTAATAAGTAATTGATGAATAGATAACTCTTAGATACAGAAATAAGAGAATTAAAGCACAATTAACAAAAATAAGAAGGAAAGATTGTGCCTGGTACAGAGTAGAAACTAAGTAAATATTTCCAGCTCCTGCTTTAGATAAGTTGGAAATATTTAAATTTGGCAACATAAAAATGAAATCAGAAATAACAGTTTAGGGGTTGGAGTTGTGGCTCAGTGGTAGAGAGCTCACCTAGTGTGTGTGAGACCCTGGGTTCGGAAGGAAGGAAGGAAGGAAGGAAGGAAGGAAGGAAGGGAGGGAGGGAGGGAGGAAGGAAAGAAGGGGGAGGGGAGAGAAAGGGAGAAAGAAAGAAAGAAAGGTATTGTGTCCAACTACCACTAAAAAATAAATATTTTTAAAAATAATGGTTTATATTAGAAAGTACTTATGGAAAAACACTCTTTGAAAGCAAATAGATGAAAATTCCTGAGAAGACTATGTAAGAGAGTCCAGGATTGATGTTCTCAACATCAAGAAACTCCTTTAAAGCAGCACTTAAAAATAAATATTCAGTAGGCTCCCTCTGGATACCAAGCACTCAGCTTTCCTTCTTGATTTCTTGTTTTGATTGCTGATATGATAATATCAGCATTACAGACCACAAGGAGATTTGCCCCATAACAGTCCCTGGATTCTGAGGAAGACAAGCTGGTTTGCTTTTATTGATAGGCAAATCAGATCACATCCAGCAAGAATAGGCTCTCAGGTATAATGATGATAAGATGAAAACAAACCCATGAAATCTGACTAGTTTTGAGATGGCATCATTTCAATAGTCAGATAAACAAAACAAAACTCAAAAAACAAGCACCAATGTTCCACTTGAGGTCCAGAACCTATCATGTGGGTTGTCTTGATAAGGGGCTTTCAGAGATATACTTGAAGTTAGGTAATGTTTTTAATGAGGTGTCTTAAAGTAGGACATGTAGAGAGAGCTTGGCAGATTTCCATATCCCTGTGGCACACTTAGTGAGGCAAAAGGTTTCTCAATGAATAAATTAGAAACATTTGTCTTTTGAAAACTGCAAGGCTGCACCAGCTAATGAGGACAGCTAAAATATTTGTCACAAGGAATCTTGGAAAGACTGAACTTTCCCTTGCCCCTCTATCTTTCCAGGTATGGAATATTAGGCAAAGATAACAGACCGAGTTGGGTCTCAAATTTTAGAGAATGAAAATGTATTGAAAGTCAGCTGTTTTGATACATACATTTTTATTGTTTTGAGTCAGCTCCCGACTCAAATTCTCAAGTGACTGAAATTCTCTTTGGTTTAAATTATCAACAGGGAAGGATTTGAAGAATATAGCAAGAGGAGTCTTCCTGCTACTTCACTTAGATTAGGCCCCCCTGGCAAGCCCTGCTATTCAAATGCATTTGACTCCATGAAGGAGTATTGAAAGGGAACTGTTTATTATAGACTGCGGTTGTGAATAAAGAAAATCCCCTTTAGGAATTCAATTGGGATTGAAAAACAATATGATTCAAGATAAAAGGAATCCATACAGTGTCATGAGAATTCAGAAAAAGATGCTGTTACCTTTGATTTCAGGGAATATACTAGAATGGCCTCAACAAAAAGAAATGAATACCAATTTTCCTCATTTTTTCTTATTTATTTATTTGTTTGTTTATTTATTTATTTATATTCAGGGATTGAACCCAGGAGTGCATAACCACTGAGTCTTAATCCTAACCTTTTTTAAAAACTATTTTTCGTTGTAGATGGGCACAATACCTTTATTTTATTTATTTATTTATTTTTATGTGGTGCTGAGGATCGAACCCAGTGCCTCACACATGTCAGGCAAGCGCTCTACCACTGAGCCCCAGTCCCAGCCCACCCTAGCCCTTTTATTTATCTATTTATCTATCTATTTATTCATTTATTTTGAGACACTATTTCACTAAATTGGTAAGGGCCTTACTAAATTGCTGAGACTTCCCTTGAACTTGCCATCCTCCTGCCTCAGCCTCCAAAGTCACTGGGATCAGAGGCCTGTGCAACTGCACCCAGCTCACTGTTTTCAATCTCTTTAAACACTGAGAATCTAAGAATCTTCTTTTAGTTGTGTGCAGACACACAGTAACACTGGAAATCAGATTGCTCCTGAGACAAAGTCTGAACACTGTATGAAACTGTCTATGATGTACACCGGGCAATGGAGAAAACAAACCTGTGTTCCTGTGTGTCATATATAAACATATCTGTGCTTTCCTCTGCATTGTACTAGAGTCAGTTCCTAAATCATTTTCTCCATTCTACCTCACTGTATTGTTACCTCTGTATACCCCAAAAAATTCTTTAAAATTGATTGCTGAATAAAAGAACAATTTATTTCCCTTCCTGCTACCTCCTTATTCTGCTTTGCACCTTTATTCTTTGTATAAGTCACCTGTCAAATGTGTGTTTGTGAGTGCACTTCTGGGTGAGATAGAACTGCTGATAAATTCACATCTTTTTAAGTGCTCAAATGCTGAGCTATGCACACTGATCTCAGGATAATGTAGAGTCTGCTAGTGAAAAAAAACAGTGATTTGGGGGGTAAGAAGATGCGAGATTCAAGCCTGATTCTACTAATTATTCTGTAGAGCCTTATGCACATCACAAAGTCACTAATTCTTGGTTATCACTAAAATGTGAAAATTAATATATGAACTGATTATTTCTCATGAAATAAAAACTAAGATAATAGATTATAAATTTTTTTGGAATTTTGCAAGGACTGTATGAATAAAAGTAATTAGAATGTTCTTGAGTTCTCATATCCATTTACTTGTATAACTAATATTTTCAAGGGTCTTGAAATACTCAACAAGTCACCAAAAATGAACATGTTGAATAAGCTATATATGAAATATGCTCCCCATCTTCATAGAGTTCTTCATCTAGGGAACAATATTGGTTTTAAGTAAACAATTAAAATCAAGTGAACCGCATATATAGTTGTATAACATATTGACAAGAATTATAACCTACCTTGGGTAGAAGGTAGGGAGAAGCTGTTCTTCCTATTTAATATAAATTAAAATAAAAAGCAAATGGAAATGTACCCTTATGTCCTCTGCAGAGGTAGACATAATTCTGAAGGGCCTGTTAGAAGAAAGATTATATAATTTAGGAATGCAAAAGAAGACAGAGATGCAAAGAATATGAAAATAGAAGTTCAGAGGATTAGATACAAAGGGAATGAAGGGAAGGAAGGGTGGATAAGAAAGACAGTGGAAAGAATCTGACATAACTTTCCTGTGTGCGTATATGAATACACAACAGTGAAACCCACCATCCTGTACATCCACAAGACTGGGGCCCTAATTCGAATAAGATATATTCCATGCATTTATAATTTTTCAAAATGGACTCTACTGTCCTGTATAACTAAAAAGAGCCAAAAATTTAAAAATTCAAACAAACAAATAAAAAGGGAGAAGAGTGGTACCTGGTCAGGGGCAGGGCAAGGGGCTAGGTAAGAGTGTGGAAGGCAGGAGTCAGACAATAGGGCCATCACACCCTTGGTAGGCCATAATAAGTAATTTGGACTTTTCCTTGAGATCAGAGAGGAGTTATTGAAGTGTTTGGAGCAAGAGGGTTACACAATTATATTTGTGTTTTGAAAGATCTCTGCACTATAGAAAGAGGACAATAGAAAGGTAGTCACAGATATATTCACAAAATATGTTCAGTTTGAACTAGGTTCACGGGCATTTGAGATGAGGAAAAACAGACTTGATTCATGAAATGTTCAAGTTGGTTAATAATCAGGACTTTGTGATTGTTAAATGCCAGAAGTGAGGAAACTGGAAAAGTCAAATATAATGCCCCGTTTTCTGTCTTGAGAAACTAGGTGAATATACAGCCATTTGCTGAGGTTGGAAGCACAGCAGGAGGAAGTTTGGGTAGAATAGTAATTGCTAACACTTAGTCAATGCTTGAACCTTAAGCTATAATTCTGAATTCTTTGTATCTAATCTATTATTTTGCCAATGAAGAAGCTGATACAAGTAAAATGATGTGCCCAGGTTCCCTCGGCCAAGGAGTTTGCTGCAGAATCCAAGCTCTTGACACTAATGGTGTGCTAGCCACCCCGTAGGAGCATCACTTCAAATTTGAGCATGCTATGTTTGCAATGTTCTTAAAACATAAAGCTGAAATGATGAGAGAAATAAATCTTGAGTTAGAGACCAAATTTTATAGCCGTCCACTTACCACTTGACTTATGTTATATTAAATGAAGGGAGAGTTGGGAAAGGTGAACACGATTGTAAAAGTAAAGAAGGTACAATTAGAAGGGCAATGAGCAGAAGGGAAGCCAACACTATAAATCTCTGACTTGAGAAAGTGATACCTCCTAAAGATTGGAACGGAGGATCCAAAGTGGGAATATTGACTCTGGAAGGGTATGATGTTGCAGGAGACCAAGGGATAGAGGAGTTTCCAAAAGAAAGTTGTAGGTCTCTGCCCAGAACAGAACGCTTACTAATAGGTCAACCAAGATGGGGGTAAAAAAAATGAGAGAGATTAAAAGGAAACTTGCCTTTAAACGTGGAGGTTGCTCTCCTACTTTCCTGATTTATCTGTTCTTACAATCAAGGCCCCACTAAACTGAAAGGAATTTAAAATGCACGTATATACACTCTCAAAGATAGAAATAGAAAGCACCAGCAGAAGAGAGACTTCAATCTATTTTTGAAAGATGGGGAAAGATGTATTTTATGTACATCAAAGTACATGATTAACCACATTATGAAGTATCCACAAAGGGATAGGGATTGATTTGCCTCACCCACCTCCTTAGAATACTGGAGACACCAGATAGCAGGCAAGAAACTGAAGAGACTTTGTGTTGAAAATTGGAAATTCACTAAAAATCTCTATATAAAGTAACATGGCTCCAGACAGAAAATCAAACTATTCTTCTCCAAAATATTCTTTGGCTTGCAGCCTTATCTTGTAGTGTAACTTGTCATGCATATAAAGCTTCCAATTAACTTTATAGAGCATCACAGTTTAATACTGGAGGAGAGCAGGGGGAATCGTCAGATACTTGTGGAAGACCTCTGTGATGAGAGATGAGACCCAAAGAAACAACCAGAAACTGGAACTCAGAGCAATTCAGAGAGAAGAAGGGAAAGGAAAAAAAGAAGAAAAGAGTCCATAGTTAGTGTCTTCTGGAAGAAATGAAGAAGATGTGGCCCCTAAAACACAAATAGACAACTACGAAAACAAGGAACATTCAAGAAAGGAGGGGGCATGGGGTTAGAAATGATGGTGGAATGTGATGGACATTATTATTCAAAGTACTTGTATGAAGACACAAACTGATGTGAATATACTTTGTATACAACCAGAGATATGAAAAATTGTGCTCTACATGTATAATAAGAATTGTAATGCATTCCTCTGTCATATATAACTAAAAGAATAATAAAAAAAGAAAAAAGAAACAACATATGACTCTTGCCAAGTAAAATATGCTTTTGGATAAAACGTAAATCAGTATATATGAATTTAGAAGATACAATTGAGAGAATTTCCCAGAAAGTACAATAAAAAGACAAAGACATGGAAATTATGAGAAAAACAAATTTTAGGCAGAGTCTAATAGTTCTCTCATTTAACTACTAGCAATTATAGAAGAGAATTTTTAATAAACAGTAAGAAATTATGAATTAAATAATAACAGAATAAATATGAATTAAATAATTATTAATTAAATAATAACACAATTGCAGTAAGTGCTTTTGGTGTGTGAAAGAGCCTTTTAAGTAATGAGGACAATAGATTTAAAAAACAAAAACAAGAAAACCATGCCAAACCTCATTGTCAGAAATTCTCAACACTGAGGATGGAATAAAATTCCAAAAATTCTTGGTAGAAGGGAAATTGGGTGTGAAACAGGATTTTGAATCAAATGGAACTGAGTTTTCTTAGAAGCTAGAAAACATAATAAAAATTGCCTTCAAATTAGTGAAGAAGTATTTCCGACCTAAAAGTTTATATCCAGCTAAACTTTCAATCATTCTCTGATAAAATAAAGCTATTTTCAATGGAGCAAGGCCTCAAAAATGTGCCTACTATAAATCCTTTCTCAGCAAGTAAATGGATGTTGTATTCTGCCAAACTGAAGGAATAAATCTGAGAAGAAAAAGATACGAATCCAGAAAATAGAAGGCATAACACAGGGAATAAGTGCAAGATTCAAGGAATGATAATCAAGAGAACGTTTGGGTGACAGCTGTATATAAAGTCTGGAAAAGCAACCACTCCAGACAGGAGTAGGGAGACTTGGGGTTCCCAAAGGATTGGTAGGATTTGGGGGTGGTTATTACATGTGTTTGGCTGTATCACGGGGAGAGAGTCAGGAAACTGAATTAGAAAAATGTACATAGAAGAACCAAGCAAGAAAACAATAAAGCACTTTTTAAACTCTAAGGAATGAAAAAGATACCCAGAAATATAATGTGGTCTATTACACTGGTATATAACCAAGTAGGTACTATTAATTTAAAACATAATTATTATAATGTATTTTGCTTGGATAGAAGTATGTCAGAATTTACTTGAAGAAAGGTAGAATCTCCCTACCTTGTGATATGAGAAACCTGTAATTTAAAAATCAAGAATTAGCACTTACAGTCAAGTTATTTAGAAATTTATAGGGGGTGGGAGCTCCAAAACATTGAAAGTTATTTTGTGTGGGTAGAGAACATGAATTGGGAATGAATGGAATTTTAAAGGAGACATGTTTTGTGCATGAGATGACAAAGTCATCAATGAATGAAAAGGAGTGTTCAAGAAATTGAAATAAATGGTATATGAAAGAGTAGACAGATGTTACTATAAAGAAGCTGTCAAAGGAACGGGTTTTACAGGATGAGAGAAGACCAATAGTTTTTAGAGGGCAGGGTGCAGAGTAATCCATCCTTCTAACTCAGTAGTGGATTAATATGTGGTGTGATAAAATCATCCTCTACTTTTAAAGGCTGTAAGATTGAATGTTGACCCTAGGAAAAACCCAGTTATAGTTGAGTCAACGAGGAGAGGGAGGGGAAGTATTCCTTGAGAGGGTTGAGGCTCAGTGAAGATGTTGATGATGATGTAAAGGAAACTCTGAGTTCAAAGGAAAGACACAGAGGAGTTGGTATAGAGGGAATAGTTCAGCACATTTTGGGGAGAGAAGATGACTATAAGAGCTTATATTCTGGGACTAAAGTGAAAGTAGGCTAAGTGAATTAAGTTTCAAAAAGGTTGATGGACTTGGACATTGACCCAATGGTTCAGGGGCGGGTCTGGGTACTCTTTATTCCACTTGGTTTATGTTTTAAAAAATGTGCAGTGACAGCAACAAATAGATCTCAAGAAAAGTTTGTTATTTGCATGTACAAATATGCCAAAATGAAACCTGTTATTCTGTATAATTAAAATACACTAAAGAAAAAAATAGCCAATGGTCCAGCACAAAAGATGGAACAAGGCTTTGAACAAAAAAAAAGCATGAATAATTGATTTGTCAGTCAGCTTTAAGTCACATAGATAGACAATGTGTGCCCCCTGGGTCTGTTCTATGACATCACTGCTGGGGACAGGGAGAATGGCTAGCACTCACTCAAATTTAAAAAATTAAAAACCTGGGAATCTTCTAAAATAGATTCCTCTGCTCCACTTCTCCCCACCTCTACCACCCTTCTATTCCACCACAAATCTGTGGATTTGACTTCTTAATTACCTTCCCAAAAATCACTTCTCCTCATTCTCATAACTAAAATAATCTAAGCTATCATCACTTACCTTTACAATATAAAAACCCCAAAATACATCTACGAGGTATCTAACAGATGTCACATAATTATTAAGGCACCATTAGGATGACTTATATGTGCTAGACTCCAAGTAGGGACATGAAGGCATTAAATAAGGCCAGGTAAAATAATAATTACAAAATCTTGTGATTTAGACTCTTAAAAATAGAAAGTATACATTAATATTGCAGTATATAAATGTGACTGTATGTCCAATATGATTCTGCAACCTATACACTCAGAAAAATGAGCAATTATACCCCATCTGATTCAAATGTCTGATATGTCAAGATCATTGTACTGTCATGTGTAAATAATTAAAACAAATTTAAAAAAATAGAAAGTATATTTTCACGGGGATTCCCCCCAATACCCACTGCTTTTCTTTTTTTCTTTTTCCTTATTTTGGTCTTTCATTGTATGAAAGAAAACATTTGACCCTTGACTTCTTAGGTCTGGCTTATTTCATTTAGCATGTCCTATATAAACTGCAAAGTATTATACAATTATAAGCTCCATCCATGTATCAACAAATACTATAATTGTATTCTTCTTTGTGGATAAGTAAAACTCTATTGTGTATATATATCACATTTTCATAATTCTTTCATCTGTTCACAGGTACTTGGGCTGGTCCTATAACTTGGCTATTGTGAATTTCCCCGCTATAACCATCAATGTGGCTGTACCCCTATCATGTGCTGATTTTAGATCTTTTGAATATATATCAAGAAGTGGGACATCTGGGTAGAATGGTGGTTTCAATCCTAGTTTTTTGAGGAATCTCCATAATGCTTTCCAGAGTGGTTGTACAACTATACAGTGCCATCAACAGTGTATGAGTAGACCTTTTTCTCCCATGTCCTTGCAAATGTTTATTATTTGTATCCCTGATATTTGCAATTTTCACTGGTGTGAGATGAAAGCTCAATATAGTTTTGATTTGAATTTCCCTGTTAGCTAGGGATGTGGAACATTTTTTAATATATTTACTTGGTCATTCGTATGTCTTCTTTTGAAAACTGTTTGCTTAGTTGTTTCGTCCATTTATTAATTGGTGCTATGTTTTTTTATATATTCTGGATACTAGTCCCCTATCTGAGTAGTGGTTGGCAAAGATCTTCCAGTCTGTAGTCTCTCTCTTCATGCTCTTAATGGTTTTCTTTGCTGTGTAGAAACTTTTATCTTTGATGCTGCCCCACTTATTGATTCTTATGCTTTAGAAGAAATCAGTGGAGCAGAGAAAGGGGATTGAGAAAGAGGGAGGAGGGTTAGAGAATCAATCTGACCAAAGTTTTCTTTCACCTTCATGTATATCCATAATGAACTAATTTTTAAAAAACTTATATAAATAAATAAAAGAAAGATCAGTAGAGTAGAGGAAAGGGAAGGGGAGAGGGAGAAAAGGAGGGAAAGAGGAAATACTGGGGAGTAAAACAGCAAATTATATTCCGTGTTTATATGATTATGTTAAAATGAACTTCAGTATTATATATAATTATTACAAACTAATTTAAAAAATAAAAATGTAAAGTACATATAAAATTAACAATAAAAATATAAAACATTAAATGTGTAAAATCTGGGAAGTGTAGGAGTTTCAGGAAAATTAATGAAAAATTAATCTTTTATATGGTTTTAGTAAACTTTCTATAATCACCATGTGTAAACAGCCATCTATAAGTGCTCACCTATAAACCTGTCCCCAGATTATCTTTTCATTAATGTCAGAAGTTAAAGAGGAATAAGGATGACTTTGAACTGAATCTTCTATAGCTTTTAAGATATTCTACCTGGTTGCCTCAAAATTTGACTTCAGCTAAGCAATTTCAAAAGCAAAATGCTATATAGTTTTTATTTCATATTTATAAAATGTCACTAATTTCTATTTCAGCGTTAGATTTATTTTCTAGTTAAAAATAAATTTATATTCTAATTAAAAATAAATTTACAAGTTGAACGCAAATTTCAAATTAATGTTCATTCAATGCTGATTCTATAGTTGTCCAAGTGCTGTGTACTGTGAATTGAAAAATAAGTAAGACAAGATCTCCTTAAAGGCACCACCTACTCCATGGAGAGACAGCATGCACGTTCAGGAGCTATGCACCTAGTCTTCCTGGGGACATAATCACAGAGATCACCATCTTTGAGTTAGACTGAGGAGTCTCAAGAAAATTATCGGTAGCTGATGTGATCCTGAGAGTCCCAGATACATTAATTTATTCACCAGCACATTCATTTGTTTATTCTACAGTCCTTAGTGAAGGTCAGCTATATGTCAGGCACTGTGACAAACACAAAGATGAACCAAACAGTCCCAGCCCTTAAGAGCTTAAAGTCTAGAAGAAAATGACCTGAAAAGCAATAGAGTAAATATTGAAGGATCCATGACACAAGTCTGTGCCAAATTCATGGCATTTGGCCATGGTAACCTAGAGGAATAGGAAAAGGACATGCCCAAGATGTCACATGAATGTGTACCACAAATTGCAGACTCTTTTCTCCCACCCAAATCACAGGATTCCTAAAGACAAACTAACATTCTGTAGTAAATAAGGAGTTCCATGTCTAATCTGTAGTCCAGTTGATCACACGCTGCACAAAAACAAACTGTTCAACTCATCACGTATTTCCGATGTCTAGTTTATTCAGTAAAAACCTGTTCACTGATGGAATAAATCTGTGGATCAAAAGAGAAGACACTGGGTGAAACTTGAATGTTTTTGCAGAAATAAGAGATGTGTCTTTTCCAATTCCAGAGGTTTCTTTCCTCCACTTTTTTTTTTGGAGTAAATTGCATGTGCATGTCCTATATAAACTGAAAAGTATGATATAATTATAAAATACGTGCCAAAAAGAGTTCTGAATAAGCTCTAAGAAAGCCCTTGAAAAGCAGTTGATTAAGCAGTTTGTTTATTTTTTCTGTTTCTTTCTAGTGCAGTGCCTGGAGATGACCACCAAACGGAAAATCATCGGCCGTCTGGTGCCGTGCCGATGTTTCCGAGGTGAAGAAGAAATCATCTCAGTTTTAGATTACTCCCACTGCAGCCTTCAGCAGGTGCCAAAGGAGGTCTTTAACTTTGAGCGGACATTAGAGGAGCTTTATCTAGATGCCAATCAAATTGAAGAGCTACCCAAGGTAATTTTTGACAACATAAAACATAGACCGTAAATGAGAATTTCATAATTTTGAAGGACTTAGCATAATGATAATGTTAACTATAGCGTTCTGTCTGGGTAATTAACAAATGATGGGGACTGATTTAATTTTCCCCCGTATTCTTGTTACATTTTAATACCACTCTGTGTCATTTCAGGTGATGAATTAATAATAAACTGAACTACACAAAAGTCATCATTTTATGGGTCACACCTTCTTATTTCAAAGTGATCTTTAAAATACAGATCAAAGGGTTGAGATCAACGGCTTGTTTAGAAAAGAAAAGAAAAAAATATATATTTATTCTAGAACTGAAAATTGGTATGTTTACATTAAAGCAATGTTGTTTTAAAACCTTGAACTATATTTTTAAGTCTGAGAAAGCTTTCTCTTTCTCTTTCTCTCTCTCCCCCACCACTCCCCATACTACACACAGAGAGCACTGTCATGAAAAAATGTGTTTTTGTTTCTGGATTTTAAATATTTGATTTTTTAAAATAACACTGAATTTATTTAGAATATAGCTGGTAAAAATAGTTGATAAAAATTTCGACTATCAAACTTTGCCTACATACACACCTCCATTATGACACAGTGCTATGTAAAGAAAACCAGGCCTCCCATTACCCTGTTCTCTCCATAATGGAGAATAAGAAATTAACTAAGAGCAACCAAAGCCACAGCAGAGAGGTAGAATGGGTGGATCCTAACAACTGCCTAAATAAATCACTTAGATTAAGTAGCCAACATGGCATTTACCTGTGAAGGACTTATACAGCAGACAGGACAAAAAATGCTGTGTTACATTTCTATTGCTTATGCTTTTTAAAAAAAAACACATGAAGTAATTTAATAATCAGAATTTTTTTTCACCTGAGAAACCCGAATTTTATTATCAAAATCTGAGGATTCGGGGCTGGGCCTGGGGCTGGGGCTCAGTAGTAGAGAGTTTGCCTAGCATGAATGAGGCACTGGATTCAATCCTCAGCACCACATTAAAAAAAAAAAAAAGTGAACTAATAAAATAAATTTTAAAAAAAATCCTGAAAATTCAATGTGCTGATCAAGACAAATGATGAGTAATTGTTTTCAATTATAATTATGAATTATGCTGTTTACATAATGCTTTAAAATTAGGTATTATTTAATGTGTACTTCAAAAATAATATCTCTCATTTTTGACAACCTAAGTTTATAGTGTCAGCTTGGATATTTTCTCAGGAGGGCTGTGTCAAGCCTAAAAGAGTTGTCAGCCACACAGATTAATAAACCAGGATTGCATGTCAAGTAGAGGCTGGTCTGAAATGGGCTGTCTCTTTCAGTAGAATAGGGAGTCCTCAGGGTGGCGAAAATCAACTCACTAAACCTCATCTCCCTGTGCACACTCACACATGGTGACCTTCACACAATGGATACACAATCAGTGTATTTTCACTGAATGGTGGAACAATGCAGAGGGCCTTCTTTATAGAGAATTGTAAGACTTGATTAGCAAAATCATATAAGGTTTAACAAATCACACATGTAGTATTTTGTTCTAATTCAGAAAAATAAGAACACGTATTTTTTTTTTTAGGTCAGATCAATCTAGGATTGCCCAATAAAGCAGAGATTACCCAGTTATGTTTGAATTTTGGATTAAAAATAGGTAATTTTATACCTTACGTATGTCTCATATATTGCATGAGCTAAATTTGTACAAAAAATAGTTTATTTATATGAAATTCATATTTAAGGAGTTATCCTGTATTTTTATTTGCTAAATCTGGCAACTCTAGGGCAATCTTGATTTATCTTAAAATCTTTGACTACATCCATGAAACAGGTTTTGTAAGGTAAATAATAAAGCATGGTTAATTAATCAAGCAATTATTTGCTTAATATCTACTCTATTACATATACTTGAAGCACTGGGGAGTGTCGATTCGAAATTTCAATCCCTGCCCTTGAGGATTAAACAACCTAATTACAGAGAAGAACTGAAGCATTAAAGTCATGTGGTCAATAATGTATAATCAAAGTGAAAGAGCTAAACACTGAGGTAGAGCTTATGTAGGGAAGAGTTCCGTTCTTGGAGAGGTAAGGGAAGAACTTGACCAAAACCACAGATACAAAAATTAAGATGGTATATCTGGGGGAGAGGAGGAAAATCATGAGGAGTCTGGAGCTGCAGGTGTATGTTGATGAGTGATGAGCATTTGGAGAGAGACGAGGGAGGACCCAGACAACCAAAGGTCTTCAGAGGCACATAACATTGTTTTTCTTAATGTATTAATAAAATAATGCCATTGGAGAGCCTTGCACATCATGTAGCTCACTGAGAGTAAGTAGGCTTGGAAGATAAATCTTAAGATATTTTGTCTGTTTGGTTGGTTAAAACAATGAAATAGCAATAAATAAAAATAATGTAGCTACAAGAATCGTTATATATATATATTTCCCAAAATATTAGAATTAAGGAGAAATTATTAATTCTCTTATAATCGGTGTGCTTTTTATATTTCTCACATAATTTCTTAAGGTTTCTGTTAGATCGTAAATTCATCTTTGTTGCTTTCATAAAAAGTCCTATAATTTGGTTCTTCGACAGCATCTGATATATTGAGGTATAATCATAATTATACATGGATATATTTATGCATCATTAGAAATATAGAAAATTAAGGAACAAAAACAAAAGAAATGATGCATCAGTTAAACCTCTTTAAATGTTTCAAGTAATAGAAAACCCAATCCAAACTGACTTTGGAAAGAAATAGGTTTGATTAGCGCACATAAGTAGAAGGTCCATCTTGGGACAGGATCCAGAATTGATACTTTTCTGTTCACTCTCCTATGAGATTACCTTTCCTCTGAGGTTGACTTCTCTCTTGGCAGAATAGTTGCACCAGTTCTTGAGTTCCCTCTTTCAGGGCCCAGAAAGAGAAATACCTGGTTCTGAAATTCCCTGAGAAGGACAAGAAAGTATCTCCCCCAAAATTCCTCAACTAACTTGCCCTTGGATTTCATTGGCCCCAGTGGTGTTACAAGTTTACTGCTGGTCAGTTCCTTTGCCATTTGATGACAGAATGCACTGGGATGTCAAGAAAAGTGGCATTGCCCACATTGGATTGGATAAGGATGACTACCTCTGTGGAGGAGTGTGACTCCAGGCAGCAACACAATAGGAAGGATTGCTGGGGAGAGTGCCGCAGTGCACACCACCAACAAACCAGTAGAATGATGGTTTTAGGAGGAAAAGGTACTCTTGCTCAGTGGCTATGCAGAGAACACTAAAGACTCTTGGCAGAGTGTTGAGCTCTTTGAGAATTTAAGTCCTCAAATTTGGATTAACTTTGTATTTCTGTGTGCCATCTTCTTTTATTGCATTCTTTCTATTCCTATGATCTTTTTACCATTGTGATTTCATGTTTGTTGAGTAATAACTTTGTGATAATATAGTATGGTAAAGGTTGCCTTTTATAAATGTTTTTATCCTTTACTTTCTGATACTTTATAGAGAAAATATTCTATCTAGTCACGTATCTGTAATATAGGCTGTTATACAACAGAGAGAGAGAACAAAAAGTCAAGGTTAAAGGCATTAGCAAAGATATATCAAGAGTGTGTCAGAATAGATGCAAAAATAGATTTGAAAGAACAGGAAGTATTTTGATTTAGGAATAGTTCTATCTGTTGCTTAATTTTGTCTAATAAAAAGTAAAAATGCAAAATTGCATGCCTTTCTCTCAGAGGCAGACACCTACACACTTTTTAATTTAATATTGCTTTGCTTGTTATTTTGAATCAGGAGCTTAAAATTATAGACAGTGCAAGAGACTGCAACTCATGTGTATTACATTGGAAGTGGTATGGACAACAAATATGAGAAAAGAAATATGAAGAATTTTTTTGAAATCGACAAACTTTTAAAAAGAGAATATGAATAATATTGGAAAATATATATACATATAACCAAAATTATATGATATGGGGAGAGAACTTGGTAAATTAAGTCAATTTCACCATATCTAAAAGAAAATGGACCTAAATTTGAAGCACCATACTTCCTAAGTTTTCTCCATTAGAACATTTACAGTTAATCCCAGAAATATTTTAGAGATTTAGAGTTTTGAACCCAGATAAAGCTGGGATTGGATCTTATCATTGCCATTGGTTGGGAAGATTTTTATTTTCTAAAAGCTTCAGTTTCTTCCTTAGCAAAATTGTAAAAATAGGATCATCTCTTGTGTAATGACAGATGAAAGAAGGAAGAAAGAAATGAAGAAAGGAAGGAGGAAAAGAGGGAAGGGATGGGATGAAAAGAAAGAAAAAGATAGGTAAAAGACAGCCAAAAAGAAGGGAATAAAGATTGGTGAACAGTAGATATATACATAGGTGAAAGAATAAGGCAGGATGAGTCTGAAAATAAAAAAGAAGGAAAGAAGGTGGGAAGGAAAGAGGGAGGGAAGGAAGGACTGGAATCTCTCTCCAGGGATGAGATAATACATGTGGAGTACCAGGAAATAGAAAGTTTTTCAATAACTGGTATTTATTATTCTCCTATCACAGAAAAAAATAAGATCTCCATGGTAATTACCCTCAGTCAAGCAAGCAAAAGTTATATTTTGTAACATCTCAGGATAGTTCTAGGTATTGACTATCCAAGAAAACGTGGTGTGACCTCACCTCTCTACAAAAGCTCCAAAGACCGCTTCTAGGAAAACAACCCCATAGGTGATGGTTTTGTCTTTGTTTTGTAACCCAAAACAACTATGTAGCACATCTGTGATAACACTACAGCTTCCTCATAGGATTTCCCTGACTCACAGTATCACGATATTGCATCATGATTGAGTAAATACAACCTCAGAGATTATCTAATTCAGTCCTCAGTTATTACTAATAGGTCAATCAAGACTGTAAAAGTTAAATGACTCCCCTTGGCATATCAAAGACCCATCAAAAATTCTCACCAAAAGTCTTTGTGTTAGTCAGGAGAGGAGAGGTTATGTCATAGTAACAACAAATCAAAATTTTGGTGGATAACTTAACAGTCTTGCTTTGTGTTGGCAGGGACCACTGCTCTTTAGGATCCCATAGTTAAAAACTAGTCGAATTTTCCACCCTGTGCAAGGTGGAAATTTGTTTGTTTTGCAAGTCATGGAATCTCTTCAAAAATATTTATTTGAATGGAAGAAATCATTAATTTAAGGTAGACAATTGTGTCGTTGGGAGTTGTTGTGTTTAGAAAGTTCTGCAGTATATCTGTGATGTTTTCTTCTCTCCATCCATTTATCCATCTATCCAACACTTAGCTATTAGCTCAGGTAGATGCAAAGATTATTTAAGACATGTCTTCCCTGGACAAGGAAATATGTGTTCAGAAGGAATGCCTTGATTCTTCAAGGGAGTCAAAGGAATTCACTTTGCCCTGGGTTTCTTGTTTCCAAGACAAATTTTCAAGTTTCTTGGACCATTTTTCAAGACCATGTTTTATAGACTTTTAATCATCTTAATTTTTTTCCTCTGGACATAATTCTAGTTATGCCTGTTTTTAGATACTGATTTATTGAATAAAAACATTTATCCACTAAAACAATGTACCCAAAACTCAATGAACAAAATGTAGTGTAATTCAGAAGAAAGGTCAGAGTTAGACAGATGTTTAAGGTTCATTCTCCTAGCCTTGACAGTTAAAACCAGAGGACAAAACACAATCAAGAGAAAAGAAGAGACATTTTCAGAGAAACAAATATTAAACATCAAAAGCAAAGGGGTAGTACAAACATACCACTGGCTCTTGCCTAAGAATTACTTGTAGTTCCCTTGAAGTCATAGCAACTCTGCACATAGATGTAAAGTTTGGAAAGGTTATAATGCTGATGCAGCCAAAAGACTCCATAGGTAAAAGGAATGTAGCATCTAAATTGATTTGGATCTATGTTTCTATGGCTTATAAAAACCTGTTTGCTCAATGAACATAAAAAAAGGAGATAGCAAATTATTATGTTGTGCTTTCAAAATTAATTCTGCATACTTCCTACCTTCCCAGATATTTGAGATTTAAGGTCTTGACCATTGCACATTTAAGCTTCAGAACAACTGTTTTCTATTTCGGGGGGTAAGGTTTCACTTCTGTCAGAGTGCTATGAAAACCT